>NW_024468278.1:0-79268 GCF_002104995.1 Linderina pennispora | reverse complement strand
TTGCTTGGAGTAAAATGGTATAAATATGGGCATTCAGTGCTCAATATGGCTTTCTGTCGAGCCAGCGGTTGATCATGTCTAGAGACTCCTTGGGCTGTCATACGGACCATGTGTCCGGCACCAAACACGCGCAGGAAAGTGAAATTTTCATGGGTGCGCACCTCGCCAGCACCCACACCGTCCACCAACCATAGCTCATCACTGGCACCATTGAATGCTTCCTTTTCTGGCCACTCGAGCTCCATCGACCACGCCTTGTTGCCATACCAATTGCATGTAAAGTCAGCATCCCCAGCGTAGATAAGCACACGGGATTGTCAGCAAGAAGGGGCGGAATATACTGGTGGAAGGGCTTCGAATGATCACCGTCATGCGAAAACCCAGTTCCAACCTTCTCCGAGCACGACTCAAACTTCTTGACTTCAGCACCAAGTGCCTTCTGCACGCCAGCATTGTTCAGATAGGTGTCAATGTCGTCCTCGATTTCGTAGCATAGCCCGTTGCCGACGCAGTAGCGCCGCACGTCATAGGGATTTCTCCCGGTATCCATGTATGGCCCTTGATAGTAGGGTAGCAATAGTTAGTCGCAGTCTCGCACCTGGATACATCATTCCATCTGTAGCACTCGCGCAAAAGGCGGGCGCATGTCGGATAGGCGGCATCCATCTTATCACAGGTCTCTTGGGGAAGTGTGGCTGGATAGGTCGAGTTGCACGCCATTGTCGAGAAATACTTGAACTGGACAAGCGGATTGACAATTCCGTTTCCAATACCAATAGAAGCGAGTGGCAAAATGCGCTGTTCCTCTTCACTCACAGAAAGAAGGCTCAGCGACCGCTTGCTCTCCAATTCCCTGTTCGCCTCATGGATTGCCTTGCCCACAGCCGGGACATAGTGGCCGCCGTATGACTCCCCGAAAACATGGAGCTCGCTGTTAGCATACTGCGGGAAGCTCTTGTAAAACAGTGGAGCAACGCATTGACGTCCCTTCCTGCCGCAACAGAGCTGAACACGTCTGAACCATATGAGAAGCCAACATTGGTGGGCTGGTCAAGGAAGATGATGTGCGCACGATCATTCCAACTAAACGGATTGTGGTCTGTGCCGTTGCCACCCTCACTGACACGGCACGGGCCAAGCTCCATCAGCAGACCGGTGAACGAACTGCAGCCAGGGCCGCCGTTGAGCCACAGAATGAGCGGCGCATCTTCGTGCTTGACCTTGCGTGCTTCAAAGAACCAGAAGAAAAAGTGCTTGTCCTCCGCGGTATCGAGATACCCGCTGTACTGGTTGACGCTGGTATCACACAGACCCGGGTTCTTCACGCGCAGTCGATAGTTGGGGATCGCATCCATTGTGGACACTGTTGTCCACTGGCTCATGTCTACCATCGCTGGGTTAGCCACACGGCCAGATACCTTAGATGCTGCGGCGCCGTGATGGTGCTGGTTGAAAACATGCTGGTGAGCTGGCGTGGCAGTGACTGCAGTAGCCAGGAGAAGCACAGTGCCAAGTGCCAAGCGTGACCTAGTAAATAGCATGTCAAAAATGGATTCTTATGAGAACAATAAGAAAAGAGTAGGCAAAGCAGTCCCTCACATTTTTCTCACAGTTGCCACCTAAACTCGCAGACACATGATAGCTGCTGTGCATAGTTGATTCGCATAGACCTTATGAAAAGGGTGCGGGGAAAAGATAACCCGGATCGACTAGAACGGCTTTCCGTCGAGCCAGCGGTTGATCATGTCCAGCGAGTTCTTGGGCTGGTCGTAGGGAACCATGTGTCCAGCGCCGAACACACGCAGGAATGTGAAGTTCTCGAAGGTGCGGGCCTCACCAGCCTGCTCGCTGTCGACATTCCACTCAGTATCGTCGGCCCCGTTGAAACCGTCCTTGCCGGACCAGTCGAGCTTGAGCGACCATGCCTTGTTGCCGTACCAGTTACAGATCCAGTCTGCATCACCAGCGTAGTTGAGGACACGAATTCCAGCTTCAAGGAGCGGGGGATTTCACGCACCAATGGCTTCATCCAATCGCCGTTGAGAAGGAACCCCTCGCTGACCTTTTGGTTGCAGCCGACAAACTTTGGCACGTCAACACCAAGCTCCTGCTGAACAGCCGGAATGTTCAGATACCTGTCGATATCGTCCTCAATTTCATAGCACAAATTGTCGCCCACGCACTTCTTGCGAACATCGTAAGGGTTGTTGTGCGTGCCATCGCTGTAAGGACCCATGATGCGACTGAGGCAGTAGTACTCGGCTGGGATACACGCGAGGCGGGTTTGCCACTTGTAGCATGCCTTGACCAAAAAGTCGCAGGTAGGAACAGCAGCATCCATCTTGTCGCAAGTCTCTTGAGGAAGAACGGGTGGGTATGTAGAGTTGCAAGCCATTTTGGCGTAGTACGCATGCTGAGTCAACACATCAACCAAGCCGTTACCAATACCAATTGAAACAAGCGGAAGGACATCGACCTCAGCCTCTGCTTTGCTAAGCAGGCTCATTTCACGCTTCTTGACCAGTTCCAGATTAGCCTCGTGGATAGCTTTGCCAATAGCTGGCACGTAATGACCGCCGTAAGACTCGCCAAACACATGCAGCTCGCTATTGGCATACTGCGGGAAACTCTTGTAGAACATGCGCAGGAACACGTTGACGTCCTTTCCGGCATCATACGAGTTGTCAACCTTCTTTCCATACGAGAATCCTGTGTTCAGCG
Source organism: Linderina pennispora (assembly GCF_002104995.1). Lineage (NCBI taxonomy): Eukaryota > Fungi > Kickxellomycota > Kickxellomycetes > Kickxellales > Kickxellaceae > Linderina > Linderina pennispora. The sequence continues at coordinate 76,547 of NW_024468278.1, read as the reverse complement.
GCTGGTCAATGAAGATGATATTCGCGCGGTCGTTCCATCCATAAGGATTATACTCGGTGCTGTTTCCACCTTTGCTCACACGGCACGGACCGTGCTCCATCAGAAGACCAGTGAAGGAACTGCAGCCAGGTCCACCGTTGGTCCACAGAATTAGAGGTGCCTCATCGCTGGGGACATTTCGCGCTTCGAAGAACCAGAAGTAAAAGTGCTTGTCCTCATCGGTGTCCATATACCCACTGTACTGTGTGACACTGGTATCACATAGCTGCGGGCTCTTGATGCGCAAGCGGTAGTCGGGAATGCGTCCATGGTTGTTATTTGAGTCCATTGTCCACTGCTTTTGGCATTTTGGAGAGACCCATCTGCGAACCCTGGTCGATGGTGGGGGCTAAACACAAACTGATCTGAAGGAGCAGCGTTGACAGCACTGCCTGCAAAGGCAAGGACGGATAAAGCACAAACGATAAACTTCATTCCTGAATCAAAATAACCTGGAGTTAAAAGAACAACTGGATTTAAAAATGGCTGGCAGCAAAAGAAAAGGGTTTTTATAGCCGAACCGCCCTGTGCCAAGACAGAGCATGCTGTCCATTGCCAAAGTGGAGGGATAGTTCAGCTACCGCAGCTCGTCAAAACCCGTTGGGATGATTTGCAGACCTGTTGATCACCACGGCGAATCATGGCGATCGATGTTCTCACGAACCTATATCTGCAATACTAATCCGCAGACATCGCATGTAGAGAGACATGCTTGCGATGATATTGCCTCAGCGATACCCCCTTCATTTGCATGGCACGAATCCGTTGCCGCAGCGGCCGGGTGCATGGCAGCAGGTGCACAGACCCGGACCTTTGAGGGAGACATGATATCTCCCTTGGTATGATGTCTCAAATCGAAACATAGATCGAAGACATTCGTTTCGTAGTGAGTGTATGTGCCAATTGTTAGGGTATGTAATCATTTCTCTTTTCTCTCTTTCTCTTTTCTCACTGTGACTTTCACTTGAAGTACACACCTCTATATACTGCATACTTACACCACACAACTCCCCAACAACCAACAGTTTCACCAGGCACTATTCAGACAACCATCATAATGAGTATATAGTTATTCTGTTGTCAAACACTACTCTTATTTACATAAGGTAACTAGTGGCACACCTGGTATATCTACTTCTATGCCTATGCTCTATGCACAACACATATGGTTTAAACACCCTGGCTTTATTTACTAGGTGTTGTATAGGCTTGATCCCTTTGGTATATTTTATAAGGATGCTAGTTTTTACAATGCATCATAGTAAAGTACCTACAGATGCTTTGCCTCAGTATTCTCTTGCATAATTCGCCTGGAAACACATGTTGGCTACAGATGATGCATGTTAGCATCACCTTGTTTATATGAGATAGAGTTGTGTAATAGATAATCAGTTTGGTGCTAGATGAATAATGAAATTTGAATGCAGATGAATGCATTTTAATACTGGTCATGATCAAGTACTGGCTGATGCCTGGGTTTTCTATATCAATACCTAAGTAACCCACCACTATATTGGCATTTAATTTTTACCAGTGCTAGGAATATGTAGCATGGTTGACAATTTTTTGCTTAGTCAGCTCCATTTATTTTTTGTTTATAACAGTGACTCTAGCCCACCTTTTGGCAGCCAGCCAACTAGCCATATTTCGTACTTGCAGAATATAAAGCAGCCCAAATAGTGGACCCCCTATCATAGGTATAGCTATTTTCACATTTTGAAAAAAAAAAAAGTACCTTGATTTTTCAAACTGCAACTTAGTGAATGGTATCTCAACTTGCTCTACCAGGTATCTAAGCCAGGCTGGCATTACCCCTGACTGATATCTATAGCCAATGGAGGCCATTCATAAATATAAAAGTTTAAAGAAACTAAATATCTGTTAACAGAATAACCAATTAACAAATAAGAAATCAATTACTAACAGTAGATAAATATTTTAAAAAACAGAATGTTTAGCAATGGCCAAAAAGATTCTAGCAACTAGATTAAACAAACAAACAAAGATGCCCAAATATGGTGCTTCTATGAAACCCCCTTCGGCATCCTGAAAAATTTCAGTTGATTTCTCGGGACGCAGCCTCTATCTCAGTAGAAGCATATTAATTGTGTATCAACTGAAATTTTTCAGGATGCCGAAGGGGGTTTCGTAGAAGCACCATATTTGGCATCAGAACAAGAAAACAACAAAAATATTAATAATTATTAAATAGCTAACCATTTCTGACTGATCTCCTTATAGAATTAGATTTATTCAAAAGCTGCCATTTTAAAACATCATGTTCAAGTCATCAAGTCGTTATCATCCTATTTATAACTATTTATCTAATACCAAGCAATCATATAACTCATCAATTTTAGAAAGTATCAAACTATACCATTTTAAAAAATCATAATAAATTCATCAAGTTATTAGAATCCCATCTGTAATTAATAGATATGCACCAAGCAATCATATGTGTCATCAATTTTAGAAAGAATCAAGCTGTGCTATTTTAAAACATCAAATTCAAGTCATCAAGTCATTAATACTCCATCTGTAATTAATCGATATGCACCAAGCAATCATATGTATCATCAATTTTAGATTGAAGGAATCAATTTTGAATTTCAACAATAGATGCTTCTAACTCTGCTTTTTGGGGGCAAAGTATGTATTGGTTCCACTTGTGTTGACTTATCATGTGTATCAGGGTAATCAAAGTTGCTCATAACCCAGAGTGAGTGATGATGATCAATTTGTACATCACTGTTTGCTAGTATCTTCTTCATATTATAGAGTAAGCAGCATAACTTCATTTGCAACATTGTAAACATTCCTATTCTTTACTCTAACAATCTCCCTGTTTGACAGCCTTTTGAATGTATTGCCTAGTTCTCCAAATGTATTTTCTACCATTGAACGGAATGATCCAAGATGGGAATTATATTCAGCTTTCTGTTTCTGATAAGCTTGTTCCTCTCTGCTTTCTTACTGGTAAACAAAAGTTGTGCAGTCCAAAAGTATCCTGCTCTTCTTCCTCAGTCATCTCTTCCAAAATACTTTGTGGATAACCACCATCAAGCACAATACAATCAATAGGTGATATATTCTTCAGCAACCCCATGTTCTTAATCATTCTTGAGTCTGGGTGATCTCTACAGTCTTCAGTTGGGAGGCCATTCATAAATAAGAAAGTTTAAAGAAACTTAATATCTTGTATCAGAATAACCAAGTATTAAATAACAAATCAATTACTAGCAGTTGAAAAATATTTTAAAAATCAGAATGTTTAGTGATGGCCAAAAAGATTTTAGCACCTAGATTAACTAATAAACAAAAATATAAGAACAGACGCTTCTCCGAAACCCCCTTCGGCATCCTGAAAAATTTCAGTTGATTTCTCGGGACGCAGCCTGTATCTCAGTAGAAGCATATTAATTGTGTATCAACTGAAATTTTTCAGGATGCCGAAGGGGGTTTCGGAGAAGTTCAAAAAAAACAAAAGAACAAAAAGTTTTACAACTTTCTAATTATTTTTTACTTAGTTTAGTGATTGTGAATGACCTCCTAGTGATTGTGAATAACCTCCAAATGCTGCCATTTTAAAACATCATGTTCTAGTCATCAAGTCATTATCATCCTATTTATAACTATTTTTCTAATACCAAGCAATTATATTTATCATCAATTTTAAAAAGAATCAAATTATGCCATTTTAAAAAATCATAATAAATTCATCAAGTTGTTAGAATCCCATCTGTAATTAATAGATATGCACCAAGCAATCATATATGTCATCAATTTTAGAAAGTATCAAACTTGCTATTTTAAAATATCAAATATACAAATCACATAAGAATATGCTTAATACAGTAAATATTCTTAGAAGAGTTGATGATAATATATCTATTGTTCTAAATCTGAGAAATTACTTCTGGTCTATATATCCTATATCTAAGCAATATCACACTTTTGATAAGATGTGATTAGTTTTACTATTAAGAGATGCATATTAGTTAGATAGACAGAAAATACTCAAATAAGCAAATAATATGATTTGTCTATAAGAAATGTCTGAGGTGTAGTTTCTATAGGTGAACAAAAGATCAATGCACTAACAACAGTGATTGAAGATGCCATACTAGATGAAATAAGGGCAATATTTATATGAGAATCTAGATCTTAAGCCTTTAGTAAAGAGTTGCTCATATTGTTCTCTATTTTAGTAATGGTTTTGTAGTTATATATTATGCACTCTGTATATTCAGAGGACATTCCTACTACTATTTAGATATTCATATTAATAGGAGAGATATACAGCCAACTCATATTTAGATACCAGATGATAGTTCTTTTAGAAAAGCAATTACTCTATAGAAAGGAATAATACACCAACAAATATATCTAAGAGTTGTAAGTGAGGGCTACAGAATGGTCACAGTTATATAACTACCATTTTAAAACATATTATATGCTACCATCCACTCCATATATCTATGGGAATTTTGACACACTTCATATATATGTTCAACCTTTATCTCATAAAAAGTTCCACTAAGTTGGATCCAATTATGCACTTGGAATGCTAAGCCAGCACTCATGTTAAAGTCATGGATAAGCACTAAAGTTAGCATATCTCTTTCTTCAGTACTCAGATCAGCTATATGTTTCTTAAGGAAATTATGGAATGATGGCATTTTCTAAAATTGATAATGAACCAGAGTTGTCTATCTTATCTTACCACCCATGAACAATCAATTATAAGAATTACAAGAGAAGGAGTAGAATGTGCATTAGATAATAAAGTTTTAAAAGTTCTAACTATCTTTTACTAAATTTAGCAGTTGTGAATACCCTCCATATTGAACAATATTGATAAGAACTAGCTATTTTAAAATCAAGTAGCTAGCATCATATCTGTTGTTACCCCATATCTACAAAGCAGTCATAGTTGTCATCAATTTTAGATTGTAGAAATCTATTTTGTAGTTCAACCATTGATGCTTCAAACTCAACCTTTTGAGGTAAAGTATATGTTGGTTCCATTTGTGTTGATCTTTCATTGTGTGATTCAGGATAGTCAAAGTTTGTCATAACCCAGAGAGTATGATGATGTTCTACTTGCACATCACTGTTTGCTAGTATTTTCTTCATATTATATAATATACAGCACAGTTTCATTTGTACATTGTAAACATTCTTATTCTTTACTCGAACAATCTCCTTATTTGATAACCTTTTGAATGTTGTTCCTAGTTCTCCAAATGTGTTTTCTACCATAGAACGGAATGATCCCAAGATGGGAATTGTACTCTACTTCTGCTTCTAGTAAGTTTACCCCTCTCTGCTTTCTAATTGGCAAACAAAAGTTATGCATTCCAAAGTCCTCCTGCTCTTCTTCTTCTGTCATCTCTTGAAGAACACTCTGTGGATAGCCACCATCAAGCACAATACAATCTATAGGGGATATCCTCTTTAATAATCCCATGTTTTTTAATCATTCTTGAATCTGGATTATCTCTACAGTCTTCTGTTGGTGAAACAAGTAGAACCATTCCATTTATATCAATGCAAACTTGTGTACGATATCCTGACTTCTTCAACTTGAAGGAATAAAGTCCTGGTTTGTATGCTCCATTATGTAGTGCTCTTGAGTCATGGCCATCTAACATTAGTGTTACATGTTTAAACCCATGAGGATTCTGCATCTTTGCTGCAAGTAGTCGTAGCTCTGGAGTAGAAAACATTGTTTGCAGATAGAATGTCAGCTTCTTATTCAAATCTTGCATTTCTGAAATGTAGAACATATTGTGAATAACTTGATAGCTACTTCTTGGAAGGAATCTTTCCATTTCATTGATTGACAATCCTTCTACAAGTTGGTATAAGATAAGCAATCCTTTTTCTATACTTCTGTAAGGACTATGGATAATGAGTGCAGCCAAACAAAACATTCAGAAAGAAGAAAACAGGAATCATCCCTAGATGTTTAAGAAGTGTATCTTTTATAAGTTTGATTTCTCTTACTTCACGAACTTCACTTCTGTGATATTTTGTATGCTTAAGAACTACCCAGTCATCATTCAGAAATTTCCACTTATTTGTGTAGAGCTTATGATATTCCTTTTCTCTGAGTTCTTGTAATTGATGATTCATCTGTGCGATGTACTAATAAATTTAAAAGTTGTCATTTATTATAATGGGCCTATTCTATAAGTTCTTCAACACTCAACTTTCTGAGCTAGATGAGGAAGAGAGAGAAAAGCTAGTCCAACTACTTAGCAGAAATTTCAATATGAGCAGAAAATTAACAGTGTATATCAGAGCATGGGATTAAGAATGTTTCAGAAGATAGGGGTGTTAGTATTAAGCATGTGTTTGATGTATGCAACTACAGTTGTGCAGATATGGAAGTAATGGTTGCCAACTGCCCATTTTAAAACTAGATCCTCTCAGTATGGATAATACGATTATGAATTCTAGTTACTTTAAGCACCACTTCTTGATTTGGTTGGCCAATAACAGAAGCAATACATTCACCAAATGGACTACTTGCCAGTACTTTGATAAGTATATGAGTGCTACTAACTATTCATTGTGAATCATAGAAATATCTAGATAGTAGAAAGGTAATCCTCTAAAAGTATATAGGAAGTAATAACTAACTAAGAACTCATCACCAACATGAAGTATGTTGTAAGCAACTTTATATCTAGCTGGCTTAAGATCAGTATTTTCTCTTAAATATGTAGGTTCTAGATCATCAAGTTCAATATTGCTAATATCTGCAAGAAGGTCATCTATTCCTAAACCATCAGTATTATCACTAACAATTGAGAGAGTTGAAAGCCTAACTTTCTCTCTTGCTTGCTGAGCTGTTAACCAATCAATATGTATTCCACGATAGTTAATAAGTCCCATTTCAGCAAATGTATGTTGTTGTCTTTCTCTTGAAGCAACTGGCCAGAAGGAAGTTTCTCTGACTAGGAACAATAGTGATGTTTGTGATATCTCTTCTCAGAACAACTTCAGATTCAAGAGGACCACTACTAGTAGCATATGTAAGAAGAACAGTTGGGTGTCCATTGAATGTAAGATTAGAAACAACAGTCATCATATCCTCATTCTTTTTCAACTTTTTAGCTATTCCTTGTTTCTTCTTAGTTGTTTTATTGAACCAATGGCAGTAACCAAGAGAATGTTCTTTATGGAAGTAAATACACAATGTATGTTTGTTATGAATCTGATCAACTAGTGCCATCCATTGCTTTTCATAAGATGTTGCAAATGTCCTGCAGTTATGAAGAAACTCCAAGAGTATTGACAATTAAGTTTGTGTTCCATTCTACTTCCTTCAACTCAGGAGAGTGAACAGTAAGCTCAAGTCTCATTAATCCTTCATTCCTACAAGCAACAAGTGTTTCACCAAACTGTTGAGAAGTTGGCATCACTAGCTCTGATAGCTTAGAAGTAAGTTGATTGCGAACTTCACCACTTTCTAAGAGTTGAACAAATTTATTATACAACTTGTTCCTTATTCTTATCTCATCTTCTTCAGTAAACCAGCTAATACAGTTTGCTCCAACTTTATTTTCATCATCAAGAATATCTTTGCTACTGATTCCATTATCAAGAAGAAATTCCTTAACAATAGCTCTAGAAGAATATTTAGACAATCCATTGTAATATCATAGTTTTGAAGAAATACATGTTCTTGATGCATCCTAAGAAAGATATCAGTTAGTGCAGGATCAGCTATTGCAACATTTGGAGCAGATACTTTATACACAGAGACATTACCATTTGTCACACTTGTGCCTGCATCTTATGTATTTAAAACTATAACCATCACCAAATACTCTATGCAATCTATCAAAAGGAGTAATATTGTTAAGTTGATCCATTAAGAGTATATGAGTCAGGAATCTCAACAACACATGAATCCATAAAGATATCAGATTGCTGAATAAATCCTTGCTGTTCAATGCCATTACTAGTATATCTTGCATCAGATATATCAGGCATATTATCTCTATTCTTCAACTCAAGTCCCAAAAGGGAGTTAAGATGTACTCTTAAGGAGGCCATTCATAAATAAGAAAGTTTAAAGAAACTAAATATCTGTTAACAGAATAACCAATAACAAATAAAAATCAATACAACAGTAGAAAATATTTAAAAAAAAAAAAAAAAAAGATTAAAAAAAAAAAAAAAAAAAAATACTAGAAAGCATCCTGAAAAATCAGTATTCACAGTGTATTCAGTAAACAATAATTGTATCAACTGAAATTTCAGGATGCCGAAGTTCGTAGAAGACATATTGCATCTGAACAAAAAAAATAAAAAATTAATAATATTAAATACTAACCATTCTGACTGATCTCCTTGTTATTCTGATACAAGATATTAAGTTTCTTTAACTTCTTATTTGTGAATGTCTTTATTACTTGCTTTGTTAGATAGGGAGGTCATTCAGAGATAGTTATCTGCACAACAATTATTTGTGTATATTGAAACTATTGGCAATTTCAGTGAAATAAAAATTTCACCCAAACCGCCATCGGCATCTTGGAAAAGTTTCAGTGAACATAATTTCCTTGTGGTTGCTTAGCCACATCTATTGAGATATTGACTTTTGTTGCCCAATGATAATTAACCCCAAATATGCAAAGTTTTTCTTTCTGGTTGAAATTATGTTCACTGAAACTTTTCCAAGATGCCGATGGCGGTTTGGGTGAAATGGCAAAAAAAATATTTGTATTTTTAAAATCAATTATAAGCACAGAAACATTCTGGACACAATAATTAATATTAACCATGATAAAAATAATTAGTAGCAAAAAACTGTTCTGAAAACGATTAATCAAATATCTAACTAAGTAAATTGCAAATATCTAAAATTTACAAGTCCAGGAATGACCCCCTTCCAAAGTGAACTAAGAGTGTTGCTAACAAGAGTGTTGTCAGAAAGAAGAAATATGCCTGATGTTGCTGATGCTAGGTATACTGCTAGAGGTATAGAGCAACTTGGATTTGAGCATTCTTCTGAAATGTTTGTTGACTCATTCATTGTTGAGGTTGTTATTGAGAAATGCATTGAATCTGATATGAAGGTAAAGCAGAAGTCTGCTAGTGTTAGATTGCATAAAGTATTTGGAGAAGGTTTTGGCTATAAGTATATTAGAAGCAAGATTAGTGAACAATATGGACTAGTTGCTATTTACAAAGTATCCACACCAAACATTGCAATAGTTAGTTCTTTGTTAACAGTGAAGTTTGCTACAATGGCTAAACACAAAATATACTTACAGAATTATGATATCACAATAGATTGTAAGAATGTGTCTTCTAGGAATATTATTTATAAATACCTTTTAGAAAGAGGAGTTGAAAAGAAAGATGTTGTAGATGATTTACGCAAGTCTGGCTCTAACTGTATTAGCTGGTTTACAAAGAAAGGAGATATTAAAGTTAAGAACAAAATTTACAATAAGTTTATTCAACTTCTTGAGAGTGGTGAAGTTCGTAATCCTCTTAGTTCTAAACTTTCAGAATTTGTAATGCCAACTTTGCACAACTTTGGAGAAACATTGTATGCTTGTAGAAACTCTGGTTTGACTAGGATAGAACTAACTGTACATTCTTCTCAGATGCAAACAGTTGAATGGAATAGTAACTTGCTTCTTACTACACTTGACTTTATGAATGGATGCAGAACATTTGCAACTTCTTATGAAAAGCAGTGGATGGCACTTGTTGATAAGGTTAGTAGTTGTTATACAGTTTGTATTTATGTGAGACAACAGCATACTCTAGCATATTGTCATTGGTTTAACTCTATCACATCAAAGAAGCAAGGAATTATTAAGAAGCTAACTAAGAATGAAGATCCAATGGTAGTTGTTGCTAATCTCTCATTCAACAATAGACCTACACTTTATCAAATATATGATTCACTTGAGAGTGGTCTTGAAATAGAAAAAGTTCTTAGAAGAGTTGATGAGAATATAACTATTGTTCCAAGTCAGAGAAACTCCTTCTGGTCAACTTATCCTACAACTAAGCAGTATCACACTTTTAAAGAGATGGGATTAGTTAACTACAAAGGAATGCATATTGGTTGGATAGATAGTAAGCAAGCAAAGAGTAAGATATGTTTATCAGAAATGTCAGAGGTTGATTATTCTGCAAAAGAGGAAAACATCAATGCATTAACAACAGCAATAGACAATATCACACTAGATGAAACTAGACATATATTTATCAAAGAGAATACAGATCTGAAACCATCATTGTATAGAGTTGCTTATAATGTTCTTCAGTTAGGTAATGAATTTACAGTTACACATTATGCACTCCATACTTTCAGAGGATATTCATACTTCTATCTAGATATTCTTATTAAAGGGAGAGATAAACAGCCAACTCTTATCAGGACACCAGCAGATAGTTCAATTGGAAAAGCAATTTCTCAACAGTTAGGAGAAACAAAGCAACAAAGCTACTTAAGAGTTATAAGTATAGGATATAGAACAATCACAGTTGAATAGCAGCCATTTTAAAACAAAGCATAGGAGATCAGTCAGAAATGGTTAGCTATTTAATAATTATTAATATTTTTATTGTTTTCTTGTTCAGATGCCAAATATGGTGCTTCTACGAAACCCCCTTCGGCATCCTGAAAAATTTCAGTTGATACACAATTAATATGCTTCTACTGAGATACAGGCTGCGTCCCGAGAAATCAACTGAAATTTTTCAGGATGCCGAAGGGGGTTTCGTAGAAGCACCATATTTGGCATCTTTGTTTGTTTGTTAATCTAGTTGCTAGAATCTTTTTGGCCATTGCTAAACATTCTGTTTTTTAAAATATTTATCTACTGTTAGTAATTGATTTCTTATTTGTTAATTGGTTATTCTGTTAACAGATATTTAGTTTCTTTAAACTTTTATATTTATGAATGGCCTCCTTAAGAGTACATCTTAACTCCCTTTTGGGACTTGAGTTGAAGAATAGAGATAATATGCCTGATATATCTGATGCAAGATATACTAGTAATGGCATTGAACAGCAAGGATTTATTCAGCATTCTGATATCTTTATGGATTCATGTGTTGTTGAGATACCTGAATCATATGCTCTTATAGATCAGATTAACAATATTACTCCTTTTGATAGATTGCATAGAGTTTTTGGTGATGGATACAGATTTAAGTATATGAAGTGCATGGTAAGTGTGAGAAATGGTAAAGTCTCTGTTTACAAAGTATCTGCTCCAAATGTTGCAATAGCTGATCCTGCACTAACTGATATCTTTCTTAGGATGCATCAGGAACATGTATTTCTTCTAAACTATGATATTACAATGGATTGTCTAAACATATCTTCTAGGGCTGTGATTAAGGAATTTCTTCTTGATACTGGAATCAGTAGCAATGATATTCTTGATGATGAAGATAAAGTTGGAGCAAACTGTATTAGCTGGTTTACTGATGAAGATGAAATAAGAATTAGGAACAAGTTGTACAATAAATTTGTTCAACTTCTAGAAAGTGGTGAGGTTCGCAATCAACTTACTTCTAAGCTATCAGAGCTAGTAATGCCAACTTCTCAGCAATTTGGTGAAACACTTGTTGCTTGTAGGAATGAAGGATTAATGAGGCTTGAGCTTACTGTTCACTCTCCTGAGTTGAAAGAAGTAGAATGGAACACAAACTTAATTGCTAGTACACTGGAGTTTCTTAGTGATTGTAGGACATTTGCAACATCTTATGAAAAGCAATGGATGGCACTAGTTGATCAGATTCATAACAAACATACATTGTGTATTTACTTTCATAAAGAACATGCTCTTGCTTACTGCCATTGGTTCAATAGGATAACTAAGAAGAAACAAGGAATAGCTAAAAAGTTGAAAGAGAATGAAGATATGATGACTGTTGTTTCTAATCTTACATTTAATGGACACCCAACTCTTCTTCTTACATATGCTACCAGTAGTGGTCCTCTTGAATCTGAAGTTGTTCTGAGAAGAGATATCACAAACATCACTATTGTTCCTAGTCAGAAAAATTCTTTCTGGCCTGTTGTTTCAAGAGAAAGGCAACAACACACATTTGCTGAAATGGGACTTGTTAACTATCGTGGAATGCATATTGATTGGTTAACAGCTCAGCAAGCAAGAGAGAAAGTTTGTCTCTCAACTCTCTCAAGTATTAGTGAGGATACCGATGACCTAGGAATAGATAATCTTATTGCTGATATTAGCAACATTGAACTTGATGATCTAGAACCCACATATATAAGAGAAAATACTGATCTTAGGCCAGCTAGATATAAAGTTGCTTATAACATACTTCATGTTGGAGATGAGTTCCTAGTTAGTCATTATTTCTTATATACTTTTAGAGGGTTGCTATTCTATTATCTAGATATCTATATGATTCACAATGAAGTAGTTAGCAGTACTCACACTCATATCAAAATACAAGCAAGTAGTCCATTTGGAGAATATATTGCTTCTATTATTGGTGAACCAAGTCAAGAAGTGGTACTTAAAGTAACTAGAATTCATAATCGTATTATCCATACTGAGAGGATCTAGTTTTAAAATGGGCAGTTAGCAACCATTACCTCCATATCTGCACAACTGTAGTTGCATACATCAAACACATGCTTAATACTAACACCCCTATCTTCTGAAACATTCCTGATCCAAGCTCTGATATATACTGTTAATTTTCTGCTCATATTGAAATTTTTGCTAAGTAGTTGGACTAGCTTTTCTCTCTCTTCCTCATCTAGCTCAGCAAGTCGAGTGTTGAAGAATTTGTAGAATGGGCCCATTGCAATAAATGACAACTTTTAAATTTATGAGTGCCTCACAATGATGAATCATCAATTACAAGAACTCAGAGAAAAGGAGTATCACAAACTGTACACAAACAAATGGAAGTTTCTGAATGATGACTGGGTAATTCTAAAACATACAAAATATCACAGAAGTGAAGTTCGTGAAGTAAGAGAAATTAAACTAATAAAGGACACACTTCTTAAACATCTAGGGATGATTCCTGTTTTCTTCTTTCTGAATGTTTTGTTTGGTTGCACTCATTATCCATGTCCTTATAGAAGTGTAGAGAAAGGACTGCTCATCATATACCAACTTGTAGAAGGATTGTCTATCAATGAAATGGAAAGATTCATTCCTAGGAGTAGCTATCAAGCTATTCACAATATGTTCTATATTTCTGAAATGAAAGATTTGAATAAGAAGCTAACATACTATCTGCAAACAATGTTTTCAACTCCAGAACTACGAGTCTTTGCAGCAAAGATACAGAATCCTCAAGGGTTTAAACATGTAACACTAATGTTAGATGGCCATGACTCCAAGAGCACTACACAATGGAGCATATAAACCAGATCTCTATTCATTCAAATTGAAAAAATCAGGATATCGCACACAACTATGCATTGATGTGAATGGAATGGTTCTACTTGTTTCACCAACTGAAGACTGTAGAGATCACCCAGACTCAAGAATGATTAAGAACATGGGGTTGCTGAAGAATATATCACCTATTGATTGCATTGTGCTTGATGGTGGCTATCCACAAAGTATTTTGGAAGAGATGACTGAGGAAGAAGAGCAGGATACTTTTGGACTGCATAACTTTTGTTTACCAGTAAGAAAGCAGAGAGGAACAGGCTTATCAGAAACAGAAGCTGAATACAATTCCCATCTTGGATCATTCCGTTCAATGGTAGAAAATACATTTGGAGAACTAGGCAATACATTCAAAAGGCTGTCAAACAGGGAGATTGTTAGAGTAAAGAATAGGAATGTTTACAATGTGCAAATGAAGTTATGCTGCTTACTCTATAATATGAAGAAGATACTAGCAAACAGTGATGTACATATTGATCATCATCACTCACTCTGGGTTATGAGCAACTTTGATTACCCTGATACACATGATAAGTCAACACAAGTAGAACCAATACATACTTTGCCCCAAAAAGCAGAGTTAGAAGCATCTATTGTTGAAATTCAAAATCGATTCCTTCAATCTAAAATTGATGATACATATGATTGCTTGGTGCATATTGATTAATTACAGATGGAGTATTAATGACTTGATGACTTGAATTTGATGTTTTAAAATGGCACAGTTTGATTCTTTCTAAAAATGATTCTATATATATTTGCTTGGTGCATATCTATTAATTACAGATGGGATTCTAACAACTTGATGAATTTATTATGATTTTTTAAAATGGCATAGTTTGATTCTTTTTAAAATTGATGATATATATGATTACTTGGTATTAGATAAATAGTTATAAATAGGATGATAACGACTTGATGACTTGAACATGATGTTTTAAAATGGAACCTTTTGATTAAATCTAATTCTATAAGGAGATCAGTCAGAAATGGTTAGCTATTTAATAATTATTAATATTTTTATTGTTTTCTTGTTCAGATGCCAAATATGGTGCTTCTACGAAACCCCCTTCGGCATCCTGAAAAATTTCAGTTGATACACAATTAATATGCTTCTACTGAGATACAGGCTGCGTCCCGAGAAATCAACTGAAATTTTTCAGGATGCCGAAGGGGGTTTCGTAGAAGCACCATATTTGGCATCTTTGTTTGTTTGTTAATCTAGTTGCTAGAATCTTTTTGGCCATTGCTAAACATTCTGTTTTTTAAAATATTTATCTACTGTTAGTAATTGATTTCTTATTTGTTAATTGGTTATTCTGTTAACAGATATTTAGTTTCTTTAAACTTTTATATTTATGAATGGCCTCCATTATAATAAATGACAACTTTTAAATTTATTAGTACATCGCACAGATGAATCATCAATTACAAGAACTCAGAGAAAAGGAATATCATAAGCTCTACACAAATAAGTGGAAATTTCTGAATGATGACTGGGTAGTTCTTAAGCATACAAAATATCACAGAAGTGAAGTTCGTGAAGTAAGAGAAATCAAACTTATAAAAGATACACTTCTTAAACATCTAGGGATGATTCCTGTTTTCTTCTTTCTGAATGTTTTGTTTGGCTGCACTCATTATCCATGTCCTTACAGAAGTATAGAAAAAGGATTGCTTATCTTATACCAACTTGTAGAAGGATTGTCAATCAATGAAATGGAAAGATTCCTTCCAAGAAGTAGCTATCAAGTTATTCACAATATGTTCTACATTTCAGAAATGCAAGATTTGAATAAGAAGCTGACATTCTATCTGCAAACAATGTTTTCTACTCCAGAGCTACGACTACTTGCAGCAAAGATGCAGAATCCTCATGGGTTTAAACATGTAACACTAATGTTAGATGGCCATGATTCAAGAGCTCTACACAATGGTGCATACAAACCAGGACTTTATTCCTTCAAGTTGAAGAAGTCAGGATATCGTACACAAGTTTGCATTGATATAAATGGAATGGTTCTACTTGTTTCACCAACAGAAGACTGTAGAGATAATCCAGATTCAAGAATGATTAAAAACATGGGATTATTAAAGAGGATATCCCCTATAGATTGTATTGTGCTTGATGGTGGCTATCCACAGAGTGTTCTTCAAGAGATGACAGAGGAAGAAGAGCAGGAGGACTTTGGAATGCATAACTTTTGTTTGCCAATTAGAAAGCAGAGAGGGGTAAACTTACTAGAAGCAGAAGTAGAGTACAATTCCCATCTTGGATCATTCCGTTCAATGGTAGAAAACACATTTGGAGAACTAGGAACAACATTCAAAAGGTTGTCAAATAAGGAGATTGTTCGAGTAAAGAATAAGAATGTTTACAATGTGCAAATGAAACTGTGCTGTGTATTATATAATATGAAGAAAATACTAGCAAACAGTGATGTGCAAGTAGAACATCATCATACTCTCTGGGTTATGACAAACTTTGACTATCCTGAATCACACAATGAAAGATCAACACAAATGGAACCAACATATACTTTACCTCAAAAGGTTGAGTTTGAAGCATCAATGGTTGAACTACAAAATAGATTTCTATAATCTAAAATTGATGACAACTATGACTGCTTTGTAGATATGGGGTAACAACAGATATGATGCTAGCTACTTGATTTTAAAATAGCTAGTTCTTATCAATATTATTCAATATAGAGGGTATTCATAACTGCTAAATTTAGTAAAAGATAGTTAGAACTTTTAAAACTTTATTATCTAATGCACATTCTACTCCTTCTCTTGTAATTCTTATAATTGATTGTTCATGGGTGGTAAGATAAGATACACAACTCTGGTTCATTATCAATTTTAGAAAATGCCATCATTCCATAACTTCCTTAAGAAACATATAGCTGATCTGAGTACTGAAGAAAGAGACATGCTAACTTTAGTGCTTATCCATGACTTTAACATGAGTGCTGGCTTAGCATTCCAAGTGCATAATTGGATCCAACTTAGTGGAACTTTTTATGAGATAAAGGTTGAACATATATATGAAGTGTGTCAAAATTCCCATAGATATATGGAGTGGATGGTAGCATATAATATGTTTTAAAATGGTAGTTATATAACTGTGACCATTCTGTAGCCCTCACTTATAACTCTTAGATATATTTGTTGGTGTATTATTCCTTTCTATAGAGTAATTGCTTTTCTAAAAGAACTATCATCTGGTATCTAAATATGAGTTGGCTGTATATCTCTCCTATTAATATGAATATCTAAATAGTAGTAGGAATGTCCTCTGAATATACAGAGTGCATATTATGTAACTACAAAACCATTACTGAAATAGAGAACAATATGAGCAACTCTTTACTAAAGGCTTAAGATCTAGATTCTCATATAATTATTACCCTTATTTCATCTAGTATGGCATCTTCAATCACTGTTGTTAGTGCATTGATCTTTTGTTCACCTATAGAAACTACACCTCAGACATTTCTTATAGACAAATCATAATATTTGCTTATTTGAGTACATTCTGTCTATCTAACTAATATGCATCTCTTAATAGTAAACTAATCACATCTTATCAAAAGTGTGATATTGCTTAGATATAGGATATATAGACTAGAAGTAATTTCTTGGATTTAGAACAATAGATATATTATCATCAACTCTTCTAAGAACATTTACTGTATTAAGCATATTCTTATGTGACTTGTATATTTGATGTTTTAAACTAGCACAGTTTGATGCTTTCTAAAATTGATGACATATATGATTGCTTGGTGCATATCTATTAATTACAGATGGGATTCTAACAACTTGATGAATTTATTATGATTTTTTAAAATGGCATAATTTGATTCTTTTTAAAATTGATGATATATATGATTGCTTGGTATTAGAAAAATAGTTATAAATAGGATGATAACGACTTGATGACTAGAACATGATGTTTTAAAATGGCAGCATTTGGAGGTTATTCACAATCACTAGGAGGTCATTCACAATCACTAAACTAAGTAAAAAATAATTAGAAGTTGTAAAACTTTTTGTTCTTTTGTTTTTTTTGAACTTCTCCGAAACCCCCTTCGGCATCCTGAAAAATTTCAGTTGATTTCTCGGGACGCAGCCTCTATCTCAGTAGAAGCATATTAATTGTGTATCAACTGAAATTTTTCAGGATGCCGAAGGGGGTTTCGGAGAAGCGTCTATTCTTATATTTTTGTTTATTAGTTAATCTAGTTGTTAAAATCTTTTTGGCCATCACTAAACATTCTGATTTTTAAAATATTTTTCAACTGCTAGTAATTGATTTGTTATTTAATACTTGGTTATTCTGATACAAGATATTAAGTTTCTTTAAACTTTCTTATTTGTGAATGGCCTCCATTGCTGAACAAATCCTTGCTGTTCGATGCCATTACTAGTATATCTTGCATCAGATATATCAGGCATATTATCTCTATTCTTCAACTCAAGTCCCAAAAGGGAGTTAAGATGTACTCTTAAGGAGGCCATTCACAAATAAGAAAGTTTAAAGAAACTTAATATCTTGTATCAGAATAACCAAGTATTAAATAACAAATCAATTACTAGCAGTTGAAAAATATTTTAAAAATCAGAATGTTTAGTGATGGCCAAAAAGATTTTAGCAACTAGATTAACTAATAAACAAAAATATAAGAATAGATGCTTCTCCGAAACCCCCTTCGGCATCCTGAAAAATTTCAGTTGATACACAATTAATATGCTTCTACTGAGATAGAGGCTGCATCCCGAGAAATCAACTGAAATTTTTCAGGATGCCGAAGGGGGTTTCGGAGAAGTTCAAAAAAAACAAAAGAACAAAAAGTTTTACAACTTCTAATTATTTTTTACTTAGTTTAGTGATTGTGAATGACCTCCATAGTAGCAAACTTCACTGTTAACAAAGAACTAGCTATTGCAATGTTTGGGGTAGATACTATGGAGGCTATTCATAAATATAAAAGTTTTAAGAAACTAAATATCTATTATCAGAATAACCAATTAATAAATAATAAATCAATTACTAGCAGTAGATAAATATTTTAAAATACAGAATGTTTAGCAATGGCCAAAAAGATTCTAGCAACTAAATTAACAAATAAACAAAGATGCCAAATATGGTGTTTCTACGAAACCCCCTTCGGCATCCTGAAAAATTTCAGTTGATACATAATTAATATGCTTCTACTGAGATACAGGCTGTGTCCCGAGAAATCAACTGAAATTTTTCAGGATGCTGAAGGGGGTTTCGTAGAAGCACCATATTTGGCATCTGACCAAGAAAACAATAAAAATATTAATAATTATTAAATAGCAAACAACTTCTGACTGATCTCCTATACTTATAACCAAAACCTTCTCTAAATACTTTATGCAATCTAACACTAGCAGACTTCTGCTATACCTTTATATCTAACTCACTGCATTTCTCAAGAACAACCTCAACAATGAATGAGTCAATAAATATTTCAGAGGAATGCTCAAATCCAAGTTGCTCTATACCTCTAGCAGTATACCTAGCATCAGCAACATCAGGCATATTTCTTCTTTCTGATAACACTCTTGATAGTAATGCTCTTAGTTCACTTTGGAAGGGGGTCATTCCTGGACTTGTAAATTTTAGTAAATTACAATTTTGTTAGATAGATATTTGAATAATCATTTTCAGAACCATTTTTGCTACTAGATATTTTTGGAACAGATATTTATAATTGTTGTATCCAGAATGTTTTTATGTGTATAATTGATTTTTTAAAATACAAATATTTTTTTTGCCATTTCACCCAAACTGCCATTGGCAACTTGGAAAAGTTTCAGTGAACATAATTTCAACTAGAAAGAAAATACTTTGCATATTTAGGGTTAATTATCATTGGCAATAAAGGTCAATATCTCAATAGATGTGGCTAAGCAACCACAAGGAAATTATGTTCACTGAAACTTTTCCAAGATACTGATGGCGGTTTGGGTGAAATTTTTATTTCACTAATATTGCCAATAGTTTCAACATATATAAATAGTTGTTGTGCAGATAACTAGCTCTGAATGACCTCCATAGTCAACACCCCTATCCCTCCCTATCTAAGAATAGGGGTTGCTATATTTCTCTCTAAGCTATTGATTTGTATGGAGTATTAGTACCAACCATACTTGTGGTAAACCCTGGAATTCTTTATTCACACTCAGTGCATTGATAAATAGTTCTTGGTACCCCCTAGTAGTAGGAATCATACTATATAGTATAACCTACTGCATCTTTAGAATATATTAATAATAATTTACTCATGCTATTTAATGCACCAAAAAATGGCCAGTAGTGTATTGTCATAGTATCCAGAATGGGTTATCTCAAAGCTGGGAGTCATTCAAGTTTATATTAAATAAGTGAGCACTCCATAGGCAGTGATAAGAAGTTACAAACATCAGATTAGCCGATTTGTAAACAATGCCAACTATAAAAGCTACCAAATTCCCTCAAAGCAACATACGGACAATCTTGCTAAACAAGTACTTGCAGCGCTTTACTAAATAAGAGACAAATGTGGACTGCCACCGGATTCAGTAGCGATTGCAAAAAACAAAAAATTCCGCAACGGGGAATCGAACCCCGGCCACGACGGTGAGAGCGTCGGATCCTAGCCACTGGACCATTGCGGATTTGAAGCGCATCGGAGATAATGTTATGATGGTGGCAGAGGAAGCAACAGAGTGGAACTCAGGGCTGGACAAACTGCTCGCGGACGTGTCCGAGTCAGGTGATATAGCAGGAGGACAGAGTCGGGGAATCTTGTTGGGTTCGGGTCGAAGTTCAAATATATAATATTCAAACTCAACGGGGCAAAACAGGTTGAAACAGAATAAATGAGTAGGGAACTCTAGTAGACACTGGATGATGAATTGTCTTGGAGTCTTGTCAAATCGAAGCATATATATGCTTCGATGCACTCGTGTCTTGCTAGTGACGTTGCATTGCATGAATGACAGGAATACCAGTCACTGGTCTTTGCGGCATAAGGGTACTGCATTGTTGTACCACATGCGGACTTAGATCCATGGGAGCTGGGTCAGGGAATATCAAGGGAGTTGGAGCCGAGTCATCATGCTCATCAGATTCGAGCATAACAATAATCATTGTTCAAGCTGATATGTTATTACTCAGGTATAGTGATATTATACTGGGGGTCATTCTTAGACTTATAAATTTTAGTATATTATAATTTTGTTAGTTAGATATTTGAATAATCATTTTCAGAGCAGATTTTTACTACTAGTTATTTTTATTATAGTTAATATTACTTGTTGTGTCCAGAATGTTTTTTTGTGTATAATTGATTTTAAAAATACAAATATTTTTTTTGCCATTTCACCCAAACTGCCATTGGCACCTTGGAAAAGTTTCAGTGAACATAATTTCCTTGTGGTTGCTTAGCCACATCTATTGAGATATTGACCTTTATTGCCAATGATAATTAACCCTAAATATGCAAAAATTTTTCTTTCTGGTTGAAAATATGTTAACTGAAACTTTTCTAAGATACTGATAGCAGTTTGGGTGAAATTTTTATTTCACTGAAATTGCCAATAGTTTCAATATGTATAAATAATTGTTGTGCAGATAACTAGCTCTGAATGACCTCCAAAGTACTCTATTCTGCCAAAAATAAGATAAAAACCAGAATCTAATAATAGTAGAAAAAGTAGATTCTGAGTTTTGAGTAGTGTATCTCTATACAGCTATGGCTATTGCTTCCCTAGTAGAGGGGGATGTGACACACTGACCAGTATGCATATGATGGTATAAAACGTACTATGATTACATACCTATGATAAGCAGTAGGAGAGTGCAAAGATTCTGTCCAAAGAACTCATTATCACATAATTGGCAAATTAGGCTACTAGTTGGCTAGATATGAATGCTGTTTCTATTGGACAATGATCAGTGGCATCCCCTAGATATGATGCGCCACTCGCTTATAGGGCTTCATTATGAGTATGATCAGATAAAGGCCAGAAATCATCGTTTTTGGCACCAATGTTTTGTTGGTCTAGGAAATTGTACATAGGCAAGTAAACGAAACTGTTAGTTCATGGCTAGCGAACTCGATGCCTGTGCGTATCGCTGCAGTCAAAAAAACCTATGGTGGCTTTGCTAGTTAGTGAGAAAAAAATCGACGAATTTTGTGAGCAATATTGAGTCAAAAAATTTTATTTTTAAAAAGTCAATTTCTCGCTTATTTCAAGAGCGATAAGCACACAGCTAAATGAAATAGATTAGTGCATGACATACACCATGATTTAATTTTATCATATTCAATGAACATCGTTTTGAGAAATTATTTAGGATTTTCGATGATTTTGATTTTTGTGACTCAATTTTGCCACTCAGTGTATTTGAGATATTGAAAACCATTATTATTGATTTTAGCTAAGAGGAAACTGTCTGATAACTAAGCTCAAGTAGTTGTCATCACTATTATAGAGGATTGGAAACAGTTCAAACAGAGAGGCAGAGCTCGGTCTGCCCTCCAGTGCCGGACCAGTTAAAGTGGTTGGCTCTGTCTGCATATCCAGGGGTGCCCTTGGCCAAATATTGATTAACCAGATGTTGCCAGCTGCGTATCAAGCCCCAAAGGCCTTTTCGCCTAGCGCTATCTGGGTCGTTATCCATCAATTGTTGGCTCTCAAGTCGAGCTGACAGTATACGCAGCAGCGCTTCTGTCACCGTAATGCGTTCATTCTGGACATTTTGAATGAGCCGTCGAGGTTCAGCTGCGGTTTTGTAGCTTGATGCAATATGCTCGGGTATGTGGCTAGGAGCTTGCTGAGAGAGAGTCTGCAGCAATGGCTGTGATTGCTGCGCAAAGGAAAGCGTACCTAAAGGCGCAGAAGTAGTTGCACCCTTGGTTGTAGGGACTACTACTGGCTGCACCAACAGCATACACGTTTGCATGGGGATAAGGGAGCCATGGCCTATAGAACTTGATGATGGCGTGTTTTGTTGCTTATCTGGTGATGCAACGGTCGGCAACGGCAACGAATGGAGTGCAGGCAGGGTGGCAGCGTGCAAACTGTCAACTGCATTTGCAAGTACCATAGCTTGCTGCACTTGTGACTGTGTTGGTTGGAGAGGGGGAGGTAGCTGTCCAAGCCGTTGCTTCTCGTGGATGAACAGGGCTTCCAAATGTGCCATATCCTCTTGTGACAGATTTTCGTCCTCATTCGCTAAAAGTGTCGCATCTGGTGTCACGCTTGAGATGTTGTCCTGGTACGACGCCATGACGCTGGCAAACACAACATCATCCGAATAGTCCTTCAGAAGCTCATCCCTGGCCTTGCCTGTGATCTTGGGTGGGTCCGATGGTGGTAGTTCGAAGTACTTCTTCATGTCTTCCTTGTTAACACGCCGACCCATCGTCTGCTTATCAACCACCCGCCGAGTCATGCTGACCTTGAACACGTTGTTTGCAAACAGTCGTTCCTCCCAAGTGCCTGTGGTCATCAAGCGGTAGACATAGACCCGCCGCCGCTGCCCATATCGATATGCGCGTGCAACCGCCTGCTCGTCGTAGAGTGGGTTCCAGCCAACATCAAAGATGACGACTCGGCTGGCAGAAACAAGGTTGATCCCCAGCGATCCGGTCATGGAGGAGATCAGGAACATGTTGTGCGGCGATTTGGGTACATTGAACTGGTCAATGAGCATCTGCCGATCAACAACCGGCGTGCTGCCATCAATTCGCACCATCCCAGACTGCATAAATGGTGTCGTTGGCCCGACTGCCACTCTCAGGTCCTTGACCACGCGCTGTATATAGTCCATTGTCTGAATGCTGCGCGAAAATACCAGCACGCGCTCGCCTAAAGCGACACTCTTGCTTATAATCTCCAGCAAAATGAGCATCTTCAGACTCAGAGGTTGGCGATTGCAGCTCCTCGACCGATATCCTCTGGTGCGCTCCCTGCAGCTCGACCATTTGTGAATGCCTCTCAAAGATATCACGAGTCCACCGTTCATCGGCTGTGGACTTGAGCGTTTCTACATCAACCACTTCGCTGTCATCGCCCTCTGCAAACTCCATGAGCGTGATCTGCTTTATGCGTTTCGCATCTTTCCTTGAAAGCAGCTTGCGGTGGTAAGCCAACTTTGCTTTGCAAACTGCTGGGTGGTTGCAGATCGTCGTCAGGGTAGAGCCATGGAGGAGGAGGTCCTTGTTCAGATTGCGGTCGTCGGCAGTAGCCATGTTGCAGAAATGCTCTATGTAGCTGACATAGAGCTCGCGTTGAACATCAGCCAGTGGGCATGAGATGATGTACTCGACCTTGCGCGGCAGGACATGGTAGAGTAGACTAGAGTCGCGTCGGTCAACCTACCGGGACAAGTAATCTCTGCAATACTTTCATCCGGAGCGTGCTGAGCCGCTTGGCCGAAGCATCCGAGTCCGAGTAAAGCCCGCTCTTGATCGGATTGATGTAGCTATTGCGAAAGTCGCTCAGGTTGCTGAGGAAGTTGGGGTAGCAAAAATCGACCATGGTCCAATATTCCTCGAGATTATTCTGCAGCGGATAGCCTGTTAGACAGACGCGCGACTTTGACCGAAGAAGATTGGCCATAGTAGAAATCCGTGTGGATGGATTTTTGATATTGTGTCCCTCATCTGCAATAATCAGGCTCGGACCATGGTCCAGCATCCACAGTCGGATATCCGGCACAAAATCTTCCCAGCCGCTGTTGATGTTGCCATGCTCGCCCGATGCGATCTGCATAACGTCGCGGAATGACGAGTAGCCCATGACCATGACGCCGCCTCGCTCGTGCCACGACCTCAGGGCTTTGATTCGACTGCTGATGAGCTTCTGTAGTCCAAAGTTGATCACCTGAGTTATGACAGTTTTAGCACGCTCGCGTACCTTGGCCAGGAGCTTAAGATGCTTGAGCCTGGCGTCGCCGGCCAGGATCCCATCTGGCGGTAGCTCAAATGGTGCTGGCAGAATCGGTGTATCGACCCTTTCGACAATGGGCGAGGAATACTCAGCGACTCCGGTCCATTTCAGAAATTCGAGAGTCCAATTAGCCTGCACTGTCGGTGGGCACAAGATCAGAACCCGGCGTGCCGCAAAGGTCGAGCCCGCAAAGTCTTTGCACTGTCGGTCAATTGCATCGAGCATAGTGTAAACGAATGAAATCGTCTGCAGGGTCTTTCCTAGACCCATCGAATGCGCCAGCACGCAGCCATGCTGCACACACGATAGGCGGCGGGGATCAGACTGTTGATTCAGCTTTTTCCTCCGAATGTTCGCTGAGCATGACCGTCTGCTTCCACATGAATCGCACACCCTCGATCTGATGGCTCTTAAGGTGGCTAGCCAAAAATCCAGGAATCATAACGTCGCTCTCATTCTCATCATGGCCAGGGTTAATCAGGATGGGTTTGCCAATGGAGTCGACATCTATCGACGATGGATCCGACGTCAGCAGGGAGTACGCCTCTGAAGGCGATCTGGTGTCTCCGCTCCCAGTGCTTGATAATAGTCTGGAATTGGCGAATCTGTTCTCCCTGTTTACTTTCGCAATGCGCCTGCGGATTGCCTGCTCTTTAAGCATCTGGTTGTTCCGAAGCTCGAGCACCTCGGGGTTCTCGTCACGAATCGGCTTGATGCTACGACTGGTGCGGGGTTTGGTTGCTGTGGCAGGTAGTTGGCCACGATGGCGATGTCGCTTTCGCTAGCTGACACCTCGATGGTGCTAGACGCATCGATTGCGTCTTGGTTCTTCGCGGCATCATTGGCCGCCGCTTTGCGCCTTGCAGCAGAATTGGTAGACTCACCATCACCATCACCATCGCCATCGCCATCGCCATCGCTGCTGCTAACCTCTACTACCAGGGGCTGCCAGGGATCGAGTCTTCACCGATAGCCGTTCGCTGGTCCTTTGTCACATAGCGGCCCCAGTTTTGCAACAATCTATCCAGCCAGCTGTAGAACATACCGAATGCCGCGCGTCTGGCTACCCCGCCATCACGCATAGCAAGCACAGCTCCGGGGGTAGTACGGCAGGAGACCACCAGCTCCAACGGATTGTCAGTGGACGAAATCGCATCTGGGATTGGTGCTGTCTGTGGTATTTGGCTGACGCATGGTCCCCGTGCCAGTGATCTCAACATCACCGGCAAGGCCCTTGCAGACCTTTGAGCAGTCGTGGTCTCTCGGAATCTGCTGCTCGATGATTGCTGATAGCTGAGCCTTGGCGCTCTGACAGGCAGCTGCATCCGGGTATGCAACCACAATTTCCGGCTGCTGCCTGTTCAGCCAGGACAGGAACTCAGCCCAGAGACGCAGGGCCATCCGCATGTCAGCCATGCCGCTTGCAGACCCTGATTCACTGATTGACACCGGAGACTGGCTCACCCATCGCCATCTGCCTTATGTAGTATGATATGGCGTCATAGGTGTCTGTTGCCAGATGCGAGCGCACGAAGCTGTGTAGTTCCACGTGGCTGATCTCTGGCTGCGTCTCCTCTTCGGTGTAAGTCGGCTGCTTTGCCTGCTTGATTTTGGCTAGGATTTCGGCTGCTGACAAGCTTCGAGCGCTTTGGGCCACCTGTCCATTAGCCATCGCAACTCGGTTTGTCTGTGCAAAGCGGCTGACAGCTCTGACTGATATCCGCATCCCGCTGCGCTGTGCGAACATGCCTTTGCCACCGATTCGGTCCTCTCTGCCACGTGTGGGTGGATGGCGCGAGCTGCGGATCATCCGCCTGTGGTGCATTGCCATCATGCTCCGTGGTCATATCACAGTCCATCCTGTCCGCTGAGTCGTCAATAAAGTCGTTCATGTCATCGCTAGTAGTACCCGCATCCACATCTGCATCCGCATCCACATCTGCATCTGCATCCGCACCCGCACCGCACCCGCGGCAGATATCTGTGCGCTTTTGGCGAGTCGTCTCCGCTTTGCTTTTGCCAGGCGGGCTTCAGTCGATGGACGCCGAGTTGGCTTCAGCCTCCGGGGAGCGTTGGGAAGCGATGTTAGGACGAGCAGCCATTCCTTCTCCTTAATCGAGTAGACGGTTGGCCGCATGCCCTCGCACAGCTTCAGTAGCGCCTTTTCGCCAGTCGTGCCGCTATCAATGTATGTTTTGCGCAGTTTGGGGAGACGCCGGGAGCGCAAGTCTTCCAGGTCTTTTTCCAACTTGTCGCGCAGGTTAATGTATTGGCCCCACAGCCTATGCCCCTGGATCGAGAGAGAGTGGATTTCTTTGCAATCCCAGTCGTGCATGAATGACCCGATCGCACGGTCAATGAGCTTGCTCACTCGCGCGGCTTGGCATTTCCTGGTTTCATTCAACCTTGCCAACTGCGCCTGCTCCTCCCGCACCTCGTGTTCAATCTGCCGGGCTTGCATGTCTGATTCTTCGGCTTCTGAACCAGACTCACCGTATACAGGGAGAATAGGATCAGCCTCACCATCTGTCGCCGCCAGCCCATCGCTGCCTGCACTGCTGTATATATTACCCATGCGTGCCTCCATATACCGCCAATGCCATTGCTGGACTTGCTCCATCGACGTCCGCAGCTGCAGGCGCTTAGAAAGGGCCCATTTCCTCAGGGTCTCTGCCGAAAAGCGTCGAAACCAGAATGCATCCAGATCCTTGTCGGCGTAAAGCGAGCTGAACTTGCCTGGCGCAGCTTCAACGTTGGGCGGAAAACGAGGCTGTCGCGAACGGGTAAATAGCCTGGCAGCCGGGGTGTTTACAAAGGCCGACTCGAGTGCAGCACAGACCTTCTCACGGGGCAGATGTGGGCACGCACGCCCCTGGTCAGATATGAGCGGGTCAGAGTCGACCAGGTTGCCAGTTGCCAACTGTGGCACATCCTTGGTGACAAGGGTAGGCAATATGCGTTTCTTTGCCTTTGGCGCCACTGCTGCTGGTACGTCAGGCGTACCTGGCTGTGCTGGCGACTTTGGCAGTTCGGAACCATCTCCGCTACCTGCTGCCTGCATCTTCTCATCACTATCCGACGACAAAGAAATGTCTATATCCACTTCAGATGTGGTGTCAATGTTCACTTCGGGTGTGGTGTCCACTGCTAGTGCTGGTGAAGCAATAGATCGAGGTGGGGTCCCAGGTTCAGATTCGGTGTCAGAGCCAGAGCTATCATCGTAGAGTTGCAGATACAGCGCCTTTCCAATGTTCAGCGACTGAGCAGGCATAGGTGTCCACCTTGCCTCAGTATCCATTGCTAGCTCAGAAGCGTGGGTCTCCGAGTCAGATACTGCAGGCTGCTCAAGGCCCTGGTTAGTAACCCCGCTGACCACGGTTGGTGTTGGATTATCTGCATTCGTGTGGATAATAGGCGAAGAGCTTTCCAATAGCGGCTCAGTAGGCTCCGGGCTGGCTGGGTCAGAAGTAGTGTCCACCCCAGCGTCTGTAGTCGGTGGCAGCTCATGCCCAGCTGGCGAAGGCTGGTCCGGTCTACCAGTGTCATCGACAGCAAGAACTGGCTCAGAGTCGCCTACACTCAGAGAAGAGCTTGGCTGCTGTTCGGGCTCCGCGGCCACTGGCATAGGCATCCCTGCTGGACTATCATGCACTAGTGTATGTGACGCATGGTGTTGGCTGACAACATCCGAACGTACGTCAACGCCGCTACTAGACTGTTCTCGATCAGGAGACTCTGCCAAGAGCTGCGCTTGCTCAGCACGATCCAAAGCTATTGCAGCTGAGGATGGATGGTTAGAGTTAGATGCAGCCTGTCCTCCACCGGCCATGCATTCACTGGGCGTGCTCTGGGTTGGATTACCAGAGCATGGCAGAGGTTGCTTTTGTGTTGATACACCTGCGCCAGACTCACTCAGGCTGTGGTGTACAGAATCCGATTGAGGTGGATCCAGCCGACCTGCCACTGTCTGTCCTCCTGACTCAACGGAGGCGTTCTCGTCGATCTCCATAAGCTCAACATCCGATTTTTCGCTCTCATCATCAGAGATCACCACCACTTCCATCTCCACGGGCTCTGTAGACTCGATAACTCCAGATCCGGTAGCACCGGTATCGGCAGGCTCAGCAGAGCGCTCATTTGTTATCTCCACATGGGCAGATATTTCTACCAGCGTCTCAGTAGGCCCGGCTAGATCCATGGGTAGCGCATGTTCCCTCTGGCTGAAGTTAATCTGGCTGCCTTCAACAAATCCATCTGGAGACGCGCTACGGGATGCTTGTGCATCTGGTGTTGACTCAGAGCTGCTTCTGTCCGGGCCCTCGTGCATGTCTTCGAGTGCGCCCGTGGTCTCAGGCCACTGTAAATATCCAGTACCGAATCGGCTGTACGAAAGCAGGGTGCTTCTCTTTGGCCGCACGCGGGATCCCAGCGGGCGCATTTGCATGGTGTTGATTGTGCGGTGGCTGCGGGCCATCCATAGTCCCTGCTCAAGGATCTCTCGCTGAATGGATACCAGGTCCGAACCTATGCCTGGTTTTCTGACGCAGTTGATAATCTGTTGCGCCAAATCCTCGGTGAAGTCGGCTCCTTCTTGTAAAGCGTCCAGCGAGGGGCGCTCCAACCGCGGCCAACTGCCAGCACCATTCTCCGCCAGTGACTCGGCTACACAATTAAGGGTCGTAATTAGCCTCCGTACTAATTGTCCGCAGAAACTCGTTTGCATTCGCGCATTTGACCGCTAGGGCACTGTTCCAGGTCGAGTATAGAGGGCTTACCTTCTGACATGCCTGCAATGTGGTTGCTAGCTTCACGAGAGCGTAGCCAGCGTGTAACGTCGGCTACTGACCAGTGCTGTGGGTCCATGTTGGCCAAGGCGTCGGCCATTTCTGTTCTGGTATGCGCGAGCTGCTTCAGAGCAATATAAAGCCAATGGGGGGGGGGGAACGAAGAAAAAAGCACGATTCTCGGTGGTAGGTCAAAATGCAGGTTGAAGAAAGGAAAAAATATTTTTTAGTGCCATGCGACCTTTGCTGGCTGCAGAGTGGGCTACGCCACATGTACATCCATTTTAGGCTCTGGGTTTTTTAGGCGGGAGTCAGTATGATTCAAAGTACGCGACTTCTGTCCTGCACATACCGGGCAATCCGCGCAAATAACGGCATGGCGCTTTATTAAGAGCTGTTCTTGAAGATTGGACTCACCGACACTCCCACAGCGAAACCTCCGTGTTTACCGACCCTGTCGCTACCAAGGGACTGACTACGCTGAAATCGACGCAGGTGACAAAGTGCGATGCGCTCTCGATCGTCTTTGCGCAGCGACCCGTGGCCAAATCCCAGATGCGCATTGTTTTATCGTCGGATACGGAGATCATGACCTTGCCCGATGGGTGGAAGACAAAGTCGCGCACCCAGTCGTCGTGGCCAACAAACGTATGCAGCAGCTGCCCAGAGGTTGAGTCCCACAGCCGAAGAGTCTTGTCACGCGCTGCGCTCATAACAAACAGACCGGGGGCGTTGGCTGGGTTTGGCGGAACGCCATTTGCGGTCCCACTCGTGCCATTTACGGCTGCTGCTGCGGGTGCATGCGTGGCTTTGACTGGCGGCAGCCCAGCCAGCTTCCGCAGGCAGACGTAGGCGCTGACAGGCGCAAACCGCGCAATCTCCACCACATTCTCGTGGCCACGCATGTCCATCTTGCACTCGCCCGAGCCGGCGTCCCATACGCGTACGCTCTGGTCGTTGGACGCGGTACACAGCAGCTTCGCGTCTTCGCTGGCAGCGACGTACCGCACCCACTCGGCGTGGCCGGTCAGCGTCTTGATGCAGTAGCCTGTGGACAGCTCCCAGATCTTAACCGTCTTGTCGCGCGACGCAGAGACTATCTTATCAGCGCCCAGGAAGCACACGGCCGACACGCAGTGGTCATGGCCATGCAGTGTGCGCACGCACTTGTAGTCGTCGGCGATGTCCCACACGCGCAGCGTCAGGTCGGCCGAGCA
Source organism: Linderina pennispora (assembly GCF_002104995.1). NCBI lineage: Eukaryota > Fungi > Kickxellomycota > Kickxellomycetes > Kickxellales > Kickxellaceae > Linderina > Linderina pennispora. The sequence goes on along the minus strand of NW_024468278.1, from coordinate 46,097 downwards.
CGTGACCAGCACTGCGCCCTTTGCATCGAAGGCCAGATCCTGGACGGCTTTGGTGTGGCCCTTGAGGGTCCGCTCAAAATCGCCCGACTCGGCGTCCCACAGCTTCACGGTCATGTCCTCCGAGGCCGTGGCCAGCACCGGATACTGCGGGTGGAAGCGCACACGTGTGACTGGCGCTCGATGCTGCGTCAGCTGTGTGCGGGCCGGCGGTCGTGGCAGCCACTCGTTTGTTTTGGCTGGCCGCCGGATGGCGCCAGAGCGGATCTCCTCCTGTAGCTTCGACATTTTCGACTCCAGCTCCATGATCTTCTTTTGCAGTCGGATCACCGACGTCCACTTTTTCGGCAGCAGGTTGTGGTGTCTGTCCTTGGGGTCTGCCACGAAGCCCTCGTTGCCCGTTTCCTTAGCAAACACGGCCAGGCTCTCCGTGTAGCCCTGCGTATGCATGAAATCGAGAATGGCCTTTTGTCTATATATGCGCGGTGGGGGGCAGCAGCGGGGGATTAGCGGGCAGTCAATGGTGACGGCTGTTCTCCATACGCACCCCTCTGGGCTCACGATACTTACAACTCCTTCTTTTGCCTCTCTGGCAGGACATGCTCAGTGGTGGAAGCCATTGGCGGAGCAGTGTGTTGAATTAGGGGTAGTGTAGAAACCGGTGAATGCGTGCGTGGATGTGAAATGAAATGGCTGGAAAACACAGGCAGCCTGAATGAAGCAGAAAAAGAGGGCACCAGCGGGATTACTAGCCAGGCAAGGCGAAATGCGAGAAGTAAAAGAAACACTAAGAGTTGAAGCTGTGCAGGCGAGAAGTGGAAGACTACCAGCGATAGACTCGCGCCTAGGCGAACTTTTTTCTACGAGCTTGAAGCTCCAGCCAGAGTGCCCGCTGATCGGCTAGGGCTGATCGCGTAATCACTGCATTGAATAGCAACACGTACTTTTTTTTTGCAAAGGTGAAGCGCAAAGCCTGGCTTGTGTTTTCGTGTTTCCTCGCCTCTGCTGAATCGCTGCACACACCTCGACACACTAGCTGATTTATATATTCTGACAATGTCCTTTGGGTCCTTTGGATCGTCTGCAACAGGCGCTCCGACTTTTGGAGCATCGCCGTTTGGAAATGCGGCCAGTAACAATAGCACCAGCACGACAGCGGGCACTGGCGGTGGCGGGCTCTTTGGCTCTGCCCCAGCAGCAGCCAGCAGCACTTCAGGTGTCAGCTTGTTTGGCTCAAACAGCCCTGCAAACCCCACGGCTACAGGCGGTCTGTTTGGCACCACTACTACGCCTGCTGCTACAACCACAAGCGGCGGCGGTTTGTTTGGCGGGAGCAGCACAGCGGCGGCGGTGACTGGGGGCAGCGGCCTGTTTGGTTCTAGCACTACTGCAACATCGACACCAGCAGGTGGCCTGTTTGGCTCTAGCACAGCACCTGCTGCCTCAGCTGCTGGCACTGGCCTGTTTGGATCTAGTACCACTGCAACATCGACACCAGCAGGTGGTCTGTTTGGGTCTAGCGCAGCACCTGCTACCTCGGCTGCTGGTACAGGTCTGTTTGGTTCTAGTGCCACTGCTACATCGACTCCTGGTACAGGCTTGTTTGGGTCTAGCGCAGCACCTGCTACCTCAACTGCTGGAGGTGGGTTATTCGGGTCAAGCAAAGCGGCGACGTCCACTGGTGGAGGAGGGCTGTTTGGATCAACCAGCACTGCGCCTGTATCAACTAGCACTACGGGCGGCGGGCTATTTGGATCTTCATCGACAGCAGCAACAGCCACGGCAGGTTTAGGCGGAGGACTTTTTGGTAGCAAGACGCCAGCGGCAGCCCCGGCGTTTGGGTCGAGTGCTGCCGCTGCTATTGGGGCTGGGGCTGCTGTGGCTGCCACTGCCACTGCACCTGCACCTGCACCTGCAGCCATTACGAAAAAGACAAAGTTTGTTGACTTGCCCAAGGATATGCAAAAGCTGCTGGAGGAGATCGAGCAGCACAAGCAGGTGCAGGTTCAGATTGGCGAGGGCATTGTAGTTAGCGACACTGAGGAGGGGCTTAAAGATATATCGCGCACGGTGCAACGCCTGATGCAGGAGCTGTCTGTGGTGAAAATGACGCTGAAGGGCGACCGTGAGCGCGTCGACGAGGCCAAGACACGGGTGAACTTTGATGTCAAGCATGCCGAGAAGGCAGCGAATCTAGTCGCCCATGCCACCGACGACGGGTCGTGGTCGCAGGGCGGCCTGACGCCGATGCAGATGGCGTCTCGCCAGCGGGCGATGCTGGCCATGCGCAGCAAGCCTGGCCAAGTCCCGTCGGTGCTGAGTCTGCTGCAGCAGGGGCTGGACAAGGACAGCGCTGCTGCCATGGCCACAGCCGCTGCCATTGCCGCTGGCAAGCCTGGCGCAGGCACGACGACCTCGCCGGAGGAGGCAGTCCGGCGTATCCGCATCTCGGGAGTGCACTCGCAGATTGCCAGCGACTACTTCTGGGCGTGGCTGTCGCGCGTCGAGGCATCGGCCGAGGTGCTGACCGAGCGTCTTGGCCAACTTGAGCACCACGTGTCGGCATCGCTGGCGTCCAGCGCGTCGCTGCAAGGCTCGGCTGATGCCCAGGCAGGATCGCAGCAGCAGCGGCCAACACCGAAGGCAGTATCTGACGTCATCCAGTACCAGAACGACTCGTTTATGGCCATTGCTGGCAAGCTGGCGGCTGTCGACGAAGATGTGCGCCGGCTGAAGCGCAAGCTCGGCATCAAGGAGTCAGAGTGACTTGCGGCTTTTCGATTTCTCGCACCAGCCAATTTTTTTGGAGCCCCATGTGACTGCTAGACTAAATGTGACCTCTACCTCGCATCTCTGCACATACACTTGCCACGACGGTGTCCGGAGGCGCTCTGACGTCAAGGAAAGGAGGGGGCGCGATTTGCTTTCCCTGTCCCCCATCAGCCCCGCCCCACTGGCCCGCAGCCGGCTACAGTGAAACACCTACCCGGCATCTGACTCGCAGATGGTGCTGCCCCCTGGTCACTCGTCCACATTATTTTCGTATTCCAAAAGATATTTTTCCTCAGCACATCTCGGCCACTGGCGCACTGGGCGTGCCACAGCAATATTGCGCGACTGGTCAGTTAAACGCGGGAATCGCAGTGGCCTACCCGTCCCCGGCTGCCATTGACGGCCGCCGCCGCATTGTTTTATACCCACTTTGCTTCTCCAGCCTTCCGCCTCACTGTCTTACTCGGAAGCCTATCAATGTTAGCCTGTGCTGCCGCTGTCCACTTTCCATATATGTAGGCCTAGGCGCCCTGCCCCACCGCTTCCCAACAACACGCCCCTTTCCTCTCTCCTGGCACTCGCAATCCCTTTTGTTTCTCCTTGTCGTTCATTATCCTCCGATACCTGCGGTACTCCTAGCGGCACACGGTTTCCCTCTTTTTTTTTCTTTCATTCGCGGAATGACTGGCAGCTCACAGGCGCACGAAAGCACGCCGCTGCTTACCCAGCATAGCCCTCCAGCGCGCAGCAGAAAAAAGCAGCTGCCTTCGTCTACCAACCATGGCGTCTGGATGGTGCTTGCCATCACGGCTCTGGCAGCGCTGGCAATTGTTGCGCTCGGGTTCATAGCGCTGTTTGATAGCACCAGCGATCGCCCGCCGAACACGGAAACACAGCTCAACAGCTCGAGCGTCGGCCGGTTTTTGCACATCACAGATCTACACGTCGACCCCTACTACCGGCCTGGATCCACCACATACTCGAGCTGCCACCGCAAGCCGCCATCGAGCAGCAAGAGCTCCCCCCGCCACAGCCTACGCGTGATGGACGACGGCATTGCCGACTCCAGCAGCAAGCAATGGAAGCGATTCGACCGCGACGGCCACGGCCACACGGGGCCCTTTGGAATCCCAGAGGCAAAGTGCGATTCGCCTGTGGCGCTGGTCAATGCAACCGCCGAGTACCTGCGCGCAAACTGGGCCAGCAGGCTCGACTTTGTAATCTGGACCGGCGACAGTGGCCGCCACGACAGCGACGCCGAGATCCCTCGCACCTTTGAGGAGATCGTGGAGCAGAACTACATTACCGCTGACGCCATGCGCTACGCCTTCCCGGCCATCCCCGTGGTCCCCAACATCGGCAACAACGACATCAGCCCGCACAACGAGCTGCCGAGCCCAGGCCACAAGCGCGCTCGCCTGACGTACCGTCAGCTGAGCAAGGCATGGCACGGCTTTATCCCCGACGACCAGATGCGCACCTTCCGCTACGGCGGCTACTTTGCCAAGGACGTCGTCGACTATGGCGACTCGGTGCCCGACGACCAGGTTGGGGAAAATCCTCCAGCTGCCGAGACCAGCGCTGCTGCTGGCATTGCCGGCATGAAAAAGCCCAAGAAAGCCCCCAAGAAACAGAAGCCAGTGCGCAAGCCCCGCGGCATCACCGTGCTGAGCCTCAATACCATCTACTGGTACCGCGCCAATGCCAAGGTCGGCGGCTGCGCTGCCGACGACTCACCAGGCCTGGCCCAACTTGCGTGGATCCGCTACCAGCTCCGCCGGGCTCGCCAGCGCAACCGCGACCTGATTCTGATGGGCCATGTAATACCCAACCGCGACAACTACCGCCCCACGTGCTACCATGGCTACGCCCGCACCGTCACACAGGTCGTTCCGCCTCCAGCGCTCGGTGCAACCAACAATCTCAACCGCAAGCCCAGTGAGAGCAGCGACGACGAATACGACCTGCCTATTGTGCATGCCCAGCTCTATGGCCATAGCAACGTCGACGTCTGGTCGTTCGTCGGCCAGGAAGTCGAGTGGATCACCTCGAACACACCGATGGAGTTTGTCAACTCCACTGTGCAGCCTGCCGCTGCTGTCAAGGACCAGCGGCTATGGTGGGAGAGGGAGATCGACGAGGAATCAGGGTACTTTGGCAAGCTTATCCGTGATGTGTGGTCAACCGATGGCGCCAAGTCTACCTCGGCCCAGACCACGGCCGATCAGCAAGCCGATGCTGCCATTGCACCATACACAGAGGGCGAGCGCGACTGGGCTGATATGGAGGACGACCCCGAGGTGTCGTTCGTCGAAAATGAGCACGGCCAGCTCTGGCCCACCACCGATCTGACCATGCGCATGGCTCTGCCTGGCGATTTTGTCGACACCCTGTTCAAGGAATTCGAGCGTGTGCTCGTGCTGCCACGTATCCCGCGCCTGAGCATCACGACCATCTCTCCCAGCATCATCCCCAAGTACTTCCCCGCCTTCCGCGTCTTTTACTACGCCCGCACTCCCAGCAATGGCCAGTGGCAGAAGCTTTCGTTAGGCACTCTGTTGGACTACGACGTATACTGGGCCAACCTGAACAAGCTGAACAAGGCTGCCAACATCGAAAGATTCTTCGCGCCGCTCTACCGCTTCTCTTCAGTCTACAGGCTCAATGATCTCTCTGTTGACTCGTACATTGAGTGGGCACGCAAGCTGGTGGGCTCAAAGTCGCTGCGGAAACGCTTCCGGTCGCTGACATATCTCAACACGTAGTCTCCCTTTCATAGAGCCCTTATTTTCTGGTTGGCGCTTTGTATTATTGCTTTCTTAGCCTACTCTTTATTTTTATAGAAGCCGCTTTTACTATTGCATTGAGAAGCAGCGTGCGCTCCTCAGCACGCTAACTGCGCCCATCACGACTTGTTTGGCCGATCCACTGGCAGGTGATTGCTGGTTCTAGATCGTACACCGCCGGAGCTGCCTGTAGATTGCCCGCCAGGGCGAGAGCAGCTTGGACCGGCGGTGCTCTGCTGCATTATTAGCGAAAAAGCTGTCTACAGCAGTGCTGTTGCAGCCGACTCTTTGCCGCCACCGTCTCATTCTCACCTATGTTGATAGCTGGAAATATTTGCTGATAAACCTATGTCTCTTGTAACAACTCTTTACGCTGTTTCAGCCGCAGCCACTGCGTTCGTCTTTGGAGTGATAATACACGCCTGTGCTAAACCCGATCCACATAAACCCAAAAACCACCAACCTCCTGGCCCGTTACCGATTCCTCAGAATGCAGTGTCAGGTCACCCGCAGTACACTTCTAACGCAGGGCTTAGTGGCTACTTACATGTCGAGCCTCCTGCAAACGCGGCTGTGGTGTCTATTCCTACGTCGCTCAGCTGGCAACACCAAAACAGCGCTGAGAAAAAAAACCCCCTTACTCCATACTCGCTACAGAGCAACCTTCTGATGCCCACATGCAGCATTATTGCTCCACCGCCAAGAATCTACACACCGGAATAGAGAAGAGGTACTGTGAATAGCTGTTCTCCAACCTAGGCAATGGTGCTGTTCTCGACAATCAATGAGTCCATAGGGATTTATCCATGCTGGTTTTTGAATATCTCAGCACAGGCAATCTGCACTTCTTCTGGATTCCGCAATAAATATGCTCAGCACCCATGGCCATCTGTCGTCGACTATCCACTGACACAACAGCGTAGAGTCGAGGTGGATTGGGGCCTCTAATGTCCTGAAGCCTAATTCCACAAGAGATGCATACATGCTGCCGCTGTCATGCCATTCCTGATGCTTGGCACTGGGCTTGAAGCTCAGAATCATATCACTGGCTTGTTCGCACGAATGCCTCTCTTTTCTGGAGTGAACAGGTACTAGACCAGCGCATGCAGCAGCAGCAGATATCCCCTGCCAACAGTGTCCCAAGCAGTCACAAAACAAATAGCCTGCTTGCTTGGAAACCCGCGCGCAGTCGGCTCCGCGATGAACCGCCACTCAGGAAATCAACCCACGATAAAAAGAACATTCTAATTAGTTGTGGACTGTTCTCTCTGGTTTTGCCCAACACACTTCTCATGCTGCATGACGCTGGTGCCAAGACCGCATCATCGTGGGGCAACCAGGAGCAGCTGTCTATTTAAAGGGCTCTGGTTGTCAGCGGCTTTTCTGGCCACAGGTCATCTCTGCTTCGCTGCTACACTTCTAATTTGTATCAACTATGGTAAACTACTCTACATACCTGGCAATTTTCATCGTTGTTATCGTGCTTATAATACTGTCGTCCTGGGGTCGGATGTACGTGAAAAAACGCGCAGCGCAACAGCACTTTCAACAAAACAGCACAATCCAAATCTTCCAGCCGCTGCCTCAAGAAAACATTACACTGCCCCCGCCTGTAACTGCCCACCGCCGCCGGTCAAGCGTGGACAGCCAGCTTCCCGTTTACACGCCAGCCAACTACAACAAACCGCCGTCATACGAGGCAGCTATTGCGTCGCCGCCTTCGGCCCGTGCGGCATAGACGCTCAGGCGTTTTCTGTAAATACAAACTTTGCTTAATAGATCGCAAATACCGCCGATTAGATTACACCGTGTCATGCGCTAGATGGCTATTGCATGACTTGCCCGAAACGACATTGTCGCCTGGACATCAGCGTAGCCTTCATGCATGTTTCAGGAGTAATGGGCTGGGTGAATACATAATTAGCCATACCCGGCCACAAAATACTGACCAAATGCCGCTCTAAAAACATCTGTCTTCTTCCTCCGTATCATCCCTATCGTCCATACCTAGTGGCACGGAACTGGTCCAACACAACATGATATTTATTGCGTTCCTCATCATCCCTGCTTTTATCGTCTTGTGGGGTGTACTGCGTGGGTGTATGATCCGTCGTGCGACAAAACGGCAGGCTGAGCTGCCACAAAGCCGGCCAGCACCACTTAGGCATGTACCAGTGCTCGATCCTGCATTCGCACAACCAGTTCAGTATCCGCCCCCTGTTGCCAGCCACTACTCTCGTCGCAGCATTGAGACGGATATCCTCCCTATATACAACCCGCCGTCACGGTCCCCAGTGCTTAAGGACGACCCACCTGCATACAATACGCTGATAGCCCCACCGCTGTCGATGCAGATGGCCGCATAGTTTGTGTGTAAATGTAGTAATTCGCTCTGGTCAACCAAATTCCATCACGTTTTTCGCCCATAATCAATAACGATTGCCCCATTGTATGCACCTCAACAGTCACTCTGTGGAAAATAGCAGAATCTTTACTGTTCACGCCCCGTTAATATTCAACTTTCGTCGCCAATATCAATGACGATGCGAGTGGGAACACGGGTCAAGAGAGACACTGTGAGATTATACCAGTGGTACTGAGCAATATGTGACGTTTCCGCTAAAATGGCCTTACAAACATTCTATCCCTTATACCACGTTACAGCAGTTGATGCAGCAGTATCACAGGTGGTTACTACTCGTAAGCATGCTATCAACATTAAGTGTGATATTGTGGCTGATGAGACCACTTATTCCAACGGTGTAGGCAAAGGGCAGATATAGCTCACTATGTAAAAGTATAAGAACATAATAATTTTTAGCTAAGGGTACTGGAGGCTATTCATAGTTGCTTATTTGCTCAATAATTACCTAAAAATTTTGTAACTTTTAATACTTTTACTGAAATAGTCTTTCTATCTAAGCTGCTAGTTGTATCTTAGAATAATTTTAGTAAATAGGATATTTTTATGGTTAGTTAACCATATTTACAATAGAGAGTATAGTTAGGAGGTCATTCATAGTTAGAAAAGTTTTAAGAAACCAAATATCTTATGTTGGAATAATCTACTAATAAACTATAAATAATATACTAGTAACTAATAAATATTTTAATAACTAGATTATTTAGTAACATCTAAAATGATATTAGCAACTATATTAGTAAATAAACAAAAATACCAAAATAGGCTCTTCTACAAAACCCCTATTGGAGGTTATTCACAATTACTGAACTAGGTAATAATTATTTAAATCTTCTAATACTTTTTATACTTTTATTATTTTTGCACTTCTATGAAACCCCCATCAGTATCCTGAAAAATTTCAGTTGATACACAATTAATATGCTTCTACTGAGATAGAGGTTGGGTCATAAGAAATCAACTGAAATTTTTCAGGATGCCAATGGGGGTTTCATAAAAGCTCAAAAAAAAAAAACAAAAGAACAAAAAGTTTTATAAGTTCTAAATATTTTTTACTTAGTTTAGTGATTGTGAATGACCTCCATTGGCATCTTAGAAAAGTTTTAGTAAATATTATTAACTAGAAAAAATATGACATATTTGGGGTTAATTATCTTTGGGCAATAAAAGTCAATATCTTAATAGATATGGCTATGCAACTATAAGGAAATCATAATTACTAAAACTTTTCTAAGATGCTGATAGTAGTTTGGGTAAAATAGTTATTTCACTGAAATTGCTAGTAGTAATAACATGTGTAAACAATTACTAGGCAAATAAGTAACTCTGTATAGCCTCTATAGGGGATTAACCAAAGAAAGCAGAATTGAATTGCCAATATGAGAAATTGAGCCTATTGAAATTTGAAGCCCATAGGCAACAATTGAAGAACCCCACTCCCAAGTACTAGGTTGAGATACGAATTGATTTATATATGAAAAAGTATGTGGAAGCATATATGGTATCAAGCATTCCATAGCTCATGGCTTTACCAGAACTCCGCCGTCGATGACCATTATTGCCCCAGTAACATAGGCCCCAGCCGTTGATGAAAGGTAGATAATTGCAGAGGCAGCATCTGCTTTATGTCCGAGGCGCTTAAGAGGAATGGAATTTATAGCAGCCTTCTTGCGGAGCTCATTCTGCTGGTCATATAGTATTGTGGCAAAGAGGCCAGGGGCAATAGCATTGACGTTGACATTGTAGGGTGCAAGCTTTTGCGCCAGATCGCGTGTCATATGAGCCAAACCTGCCTTGCACGATGGGTACAAAGTATTGGAAACTGATAGGGCTGTCATAGCAGCAACACTTGTCACATTAATAACTCGCGCAGGATCGTTGTCAGTAGCTGTCTTTAGCAGCAGAGGAAGGAATTTTTGGACAAGGGTAAGCGGGCGCTGCAGGGTGATGGTAATGTCGCGCACCATGTCTGACTCGGTCAGCTCAATAAATGGCTTTGATGTCACCAAGACTGCGTTGTTGATGAGGACATGGACTCCATTTGGCTCCCTGCGCGCTATTTCTCTAACGAGCGCCTCGACTTGGTCATACTCAAGAAGGTCACAGACGACATACTGGCACTTGCCAGGCCCACTAGCTGTCAGACGCTCAGACTCGCGCTTGAGGTTCTCTTCGTTACGGCTGGCAATGTAGACATTGGCGCCATTTGCAACTAGTCCGTCGGCAGCCATCAGCCCGATACCTATAGCACCACCAGTGATAACGAAGGTCTTGTTGTTAACAGAAAAGAGCGATGCGATGTCCATGATAAAGAGTATGTTTAAAACGTCAGTGTAGCGGAGATAACGAGCAGTTGCTGTGGAGGCTCTACGCTTTGTTGTGCAAAGAGAGAGGCACAGTTTGGGGCGTGCGAAGCATTACCTTGTCATTGTTCGCTCCTGAAGTGGAGATTATTCCATGTTGTTTCCTTCACACTGAGTGCAAAACCCATGCATTCCCACCAGCACCCCTAGATTACAATGCTAAAGCCATGAAGTGTTCAACAACCTCAAACTGGGACAACAGGTAATAGCGTATGCAATGTTTGTGGCCAGCAGGCTCATTTATTCATGATTTGGATACCTACAGATGCCACTAGAGAATGAAGTTACAGTACAATTAATGGTTTGGCAAAACCAAAAGTTGACTTTCAGCAAATGAAAACAATGTCAAAATTTATGCTTGCTTCAGTGGGTCATGATGGCAATATCCCCATATTCGGAAAGCGGGCAATGCAAGTATAGCGCTACCAAGTATTCCAGGTTTACCTGCATGGGTTGTGTATCAGAGCCTAGCATATCTTTTAGGAAGGGGTACGCCTCTATATCTTATAACCATTGCACGCACCATAGCCTCACCAAAAATACTTTAATATACTGCCTATACATGAACTATTTCGTAAACATGTTCCCTCAGATGTTGCATTTTTAGTTTATTCGGGGCTAAGTGATACACGCAGAGCTATGTATTGTATGAATCAATAATCTGCCTATAGCCAGCCGGTGCCGTCATCGCCAAGTGTGCAATATTTTGTCCCATTTGCGGCATGTCAAACGATGAAGATAGATATGTCTTTTGCTATTAGTCGCAAAAACGAATGGACAAAAGAAAATAAAGCTTTTAGAGCTCGTCGTGAGCATAGGGGATGGGTGAAACAGAAACAGCGTCATCCTGAGGCGCAGCAGGAACAGGTGTCTTCCCAGAAGGGTCATCCTTCCCATCTACCATACCATCCTCTGGCATAGGGCAGGCGAAGGGGCCAGTAATAAGCGCATGGTATTCGCACTTTTCGGGCTCGGTGACCTTTACTATCTCGATCTCCTCGGCACACTCAAATGTCGCAATAAGCGAGCGGTTGGGCCCGTTCCAGCACTTGTTTCCATTCAGGTACTTGTGGGTGGTATACAGCGTAATTCCGTCGCTGTCCTTGGCGAACTCAGCAAAAGAGCCCAGGTGCTGGCGGGAATTGTCCTTGTTGCTGATCTGAGTAGCCTGGTCCAGCAAGCATACCTCGTACGTGTACTCACCAGCATCCAAAGAGTAACATTTGTCCTTCAGCGGCAGGTACATATCGCGCTCGCCCAAGTCCTTACCCAGGAGCTCGGAAAGCACGCTGACATCATTTGCCAGCTGGCTCTTATCCGAGCTCGCAGTATAGTACGCACTGCGTGCATCGGCCAACCGCTGCTGGAAATCCACATCAGGCTGCTCGGAATCCACCGGAGTTTCGGTGGTCTCGTCAAGTATAAGCTCGAGCCGCGCCTTGGCCTCAGCGACGCGCTCCTGGGCCTTAGCAATCTCCAGAGTCTCGTACTGGCTAGAAATTACTGTGCTATCAGCATCACGCATCTGCTCGAACTCTCCCAAGCCGACGACGGCGGCCTTGACGGCCAAGTCATGGTAGTTTTTGTTATAGTCATCGCGCAGCTTGGCCAAGATGCCGTAGAGCAGGTCGATGTCAGCCTTGTTGGTCTCGCGCTCGCTCTCAGCAATATTGATTGCGTCACGGCAGGCTTCGTAGTTTTTGTCGTCTTGCAATTCGCTGTCGCGGTCCATCTCCTGTTCACGTGCAGCCCGCGCTCCCTCGCCTTCCTCCATCACCGATGCCGCCGCATTTTCCAGGTACGGGTATGCGTCGGCAAACTCGGTGTACTCCTTGACAGCCAGATTCACCGCCTCGTCATTGAACTCGGCGTTGTGCTCGCGGCGCACTGCACGTAGAAGCATAATCAACGAATCGCGCTGCCACCGGCTGCGATGCAAGGCCATGGCCAGGTGCCGCCGGTACGCGATCAGATCTGGCAGATATTCGTCAAAGAGACCCTGCTTGCGCATTGCGCGGTCACTGTCCTGGTTGGCCCGCATCTCCTGTTCCTGCTTTTCCAGCATGTCCTTCAGCTGCTCAGCCTCCGCAAGATGGACTTCGGCGTCAGCTAGTTTAGATTGCTTGCGAGCAAGCTCTTCGCGCTTGATTTTGCGCAGCCCCGATGCCTCACGCACTAGCTGCCTCAGCCGTTGCTGCCCTGCCTTCTGCTCTTTCTCCTGGCTGGCCCTCAACTCCCGGTGCGCGCGGCCCACTGTATCACACGTGTTGGGACATACCACATGCGAGTCCCATTCATCCGACCCATCGCAGCACTGCGGATCGCACACGCCGTCGTTGACTCTGGCAGAGTCGATAATGGCCGGCTCGTGCCCTTCGTTGCGGCAATAGAACGTGCCGTTATTACATGCCGACGTACCCGGCTCGTCTGAGCCGTCAGTGCAATCGCAGTAGTCGTCATTGACACGCGCAAACGGAATCTCCTTGGACCCATCCAAGCACTCGAAATTGCCCCGTGCATTCGCCACATATTTTTCGGCCAAAGCCGGGTTCAGGCCACGAATCTGTGCCGAGGTGCTTACCACTGAGTGTGGCAGCAGCAGCAGGAACGACGCGAGTGCAATACGGGTCTGCATCTGAGTAGAAGATGAAAAAAAAAAAAGACGACAATAGACAGGATTACAAAGAGAAAGCCAGGCTGGGCTATGGGCTCGCTCTCGCTTGTGCCTATGACGCGCATGGTCGTGGCAAATCCAATGATCCGTGCATCTAATCATGTCTTCTCCGCAATGTCTAAATATAGCTACCCTCATCCATGTGATCGCCGGCCATGTACTATTCATATATGCTTTTTCCTACTCTATGGCTTGCTGCTGCAGCCACTGCTGTGTTCGTATTCCTAAAATATAGAAAGAAAATGCTGCTTTAGTGGTCGACAAAGGGGGCAGGGAGGGAGGGGCCAGGTTTTAGACTGTCTCTTTGTTGTTTTCCAGACCGCGATTGGAACAAGTATACCTGCAATCTCTTGCAATGACTAGTGGATATTGTTTCCAGGCAAGGAATCGCTATATTGAAAATGAAAACCAAGCATTCCAACAAAGGAGAAAAGAAACCAGCCTTTGTAATGCTTGGCAAAAACACCACATGTCATCTAGAAGGCCAAGTGAGCACAGCGCCTCCTCGCCCCCCAACTAAAAAAGTTGGTCCTGCAAGGTGTCATGTATTTATACATAGCTCATCCCCCTTCGCTGTTTGTGCAGCTGTTCATCCTGGAATTTATTTTTTACTTCCACTTCCCCTTCTCTCTCCAGCTCTTCCGAGGCTTTTTCTTCATTTTCCTTGTTATACATATATTTTAATGAAGGCCTCTTACCTTGCTTTTCTTCTGAGCCTTTGTGCCTTGGTCATTGCGCAAGAATTGCCATCCACTGACCAGCAGCCATCAGCTAGCGACACTGGCGTTGCTGACACCACAAAGGCCACGCATACTACACAGAGTACAGAGAGTACGGGGACCACCAAATCCGAGCCTACTAGCATGACGCGCTCGGAACCAACCTCCGATACCACTGAGCATATTACCAGCACACCGACCGACATGGATACCGGCGACACTGAGACAGTGACCTCAACCACTACTGTGACATCCTTCCCTCCGATGCCAACCACCAAACATTCCTCCGCTAAACACAGCACAGCCGTGGACACATCGCATTCTCCGACATCCACCGAGCCAACACCAGTCTCAACTGACACCTCCACAGGGACACCGTCGCCAACAAAGAAGCCGACTTTACAGGATAGCAAAAAAAAGTCGAATCTCCCTACCGGCGCTATCATTGGCATAGTAATCGGCGGCGTAGTGGTGCTTGCTGGTGCATTCATTGCATTCCTGTTTTGGCGCCGCAGCAAGCAGCGTAGCAAGTTCTCGAGCAAGATTGACTATGCCGAGTTCCCTGAATTTAGTCCCTCCCACTCTAACGCCAACCAGACGAGTGCCTTGCCGCACAACCAAACCACAAATACTGGGCTTGGGCTATCGGACGAGTCAGGGCACCCGCAGCAGGGTGTGTTTCTACGTGAGCTCGACGAGGCGTAACAAAAATCACTTTCATTGAGTAATATATTTATCGCGTTTTTACTACCTCAGCTCCTCCCGTTTTTTTTTTTACTTTACTGTCGCCTGGCTGCGCTTTGGATCACACTCTCGTTGGATCTGGGCATGCATGGCACCAGGCTGCTGGTCTTCAGCTGGTACGCTCGGTACAACGGGTACTTGCTGGCGCTGATTGCCTCTGTCAAGCGTACCGACATCAGTGTCAGCCCTATCAGCCCACACGCCCCGCCGCAGTACAATCCACTCACGGGTGCCCCAGTCGCTGCCAGCGCAAATGCTGCCAGTGCTACCCACAGTATCTGCTCGCAGAACACATTCGGGTGCCGCGCATACTTGTACAGTCCTGAGTGCACAAACCCGGCCCGCACCTCTGCGCTGTTCGCACCACTGAGCTTCCTCTGCTGGAAGGCATACTGCTGCCCGTCTGCAGCAATCTCCACCACCAGTGCCAAGCACATAACTCCCGCCAGCCCATACTCCGCCATCGACCACTCTTTCTCCACTTCGCTGTCCTGCAGGAGCCGAAGTGGCAACGCAATTCCATACAAGAGCGCGTGCTGACACAGAGCAATAAACACAAAGTTGAATACCTCCCATCCAACTGCATACAGACAGCCCAGGGTTTTGTGGAGCTGTCCGCGCACATGCGCCCACCGGTGGTCCTCAAAGCCCACCGAGAACCCACCGCGCCGCCAGAAGTTGCGTGTATGATGCACAGTCCACACGAAAACTACAGTCTGCACAAATACCGCCTTGCTGGAAACCTGCAGGTAGCCGTCCGAAAGGTAGTGCTCGTGAGTCCACAGAATCCCGTAGATGGTTGGCATCAGCGCCCAGAGCCGGTCGACTGTCGAAAAGTTGCGCTCTCCGCGCTGCTGTACCCACGTCATCGCATAGCTGCCGAAGATCACGCCCCAGAAAAACAAACGCACTGTCTCGGACTCGCCTGGCGGCTGCGTCTGAACGAATTCCACCACTGCTGAGGTCATTTTGGAAGAGTGTGTATACGACTGTAAGAGTTTGCTGCTAGAATACCAATAAAACGCTTAGTGACTGAGAAGAAGCAATAGCCACTTCAAAGGCACAATTAAAGCCAGCCTTTGGCCATGCTGCACACACAAGGACTAGGGGGAAGCCAATGCGGGCTGTGCTGGGACGCGATTTGCTCGATAGTTGCTGCTAACCTGCTGACTTGTCATTGAGTGCAGTGCCACTGACACACTGCCCTCTTGCCAATGCTAATACGCCAAGAGCGGAGGCTTCGATGCCTGGATATAATTCACTCCATGTAGCCCATACAATGATGCCACAACTCCCACTGACATGTCCGCCCACCCCAGAAGACAAAGTACATTCGCTGCATTAGCACTGCATACCCTCACCCCCCTATATAACCCGATTACCACACTGATTCCATAGATACATTCATTGGATCGCCTCACTCCGTCGACAACATACCATAATCGCATTCCCCAAATGCACGTACTCTCTGCGCGCTCTTTCACCCTAGCCTCACTCGGCCTGGCCATCTGTGCTGCTGCTGTACCAGCGAACTGGCCAACCCTGACCAGTGCTCTTTCCCGAGCTGACCAGATGTGGAGTACCGCCGAAGCCCAACTCTCCGACCAGCTCATATCTCTCAGTTCAGCCGATACCCATCTCAGCTCCCAGTTCAACTCGGCCCAGGCAGCGTTTAATTCGCAGATTAACGTGCAGATTGGCTCGCAGATCAGTGACTACCAGAGCGCTGTCTCCTCGATTTCCAGCTACCTAGACTCGCTCTGCAACTCCAAGACACCCTCATGGTTCTGCTTTGGTACTGGCCCTTGAGCAGAACTAGCTCCTTCTCAGTAGCCTAAGTCTCCTCATTATCGGATAAATTCCAGCCTAGACTCAACAACCTATCCGCCTTTTGTGATTCTCATTTCTGGTTGTTCGGAGTAGCTACCGAATGCGACGATTCATTCAGCGGCAGCTTGGCATCCTAGTTGATTAATCATCATTTGCATTTTGGCGTTTGCTCGCTGCTTTAAATACACTTTTATTTGTCGCCAGTAGCGTAGACTGCATACAGCAAGTTATTCTGCAACAAATGCGGCCAATTTCTGACATTGGGTCCATATAACCGAATACCCAATCTGCCTCAAATCGCACACGCATTCCTCAACATGATACGCGGTTGTTTCTATATACCCAATCCTCGATTTATAAGGAAGCTCCTTCAATTAACATACTTTACCTGCCATTGTGTAAACTGCATCCTCCTCTTCACTATGCAGTACTCATTCGGTTTTATATTCCTGTTTATCGCCTTTGCCTCTGCATCACCATCAAACTGGTCAACTCTGACTCTGATTCTTCCGCTATCAGAACCAGCTACACTCTGGAGCAACATGCAATCACAAGCATATTCGCAAGTTTCTGCTGGCTTGGACTCTCAACTAAACCCACAGTTCTCTGTAGTGTACGGGCACGTGATGCTAGCCACGAGGGAACAAGCACACCCCCAGAACGCGCAGATAAAAGGCCGTATGCGACAGAGATACAGATTGTTTCCACAGGTTTATTCTTTTACTCAAAATATAAACACGTCATCTCTTCTCAATTCGGCCCATACATAGGGATACACTTGACTTATTCCAACATGCTGTGTAGCGCCCCAGAATACGCGTGGATATTCAATGGCATGGACTTTTAACACCATCTATATTTCTTCAGGGTATCCTCAGTGGCAACTATCAGCGTTATTGAAAGATATGAAGCGTGAAATCGATATTCTGCTTAACAAATAGCTAGTATAGACAGGCTTTATTTTATAAAAACATCCACTTGCAAGGTAGACTACAAACGGCTCAATGCGCTTAGTAAGAATGTAAAGGATTGGAGTTAGATGCAAAGAGACACAAAACAAACGACGGAAATCATCTATTTCCGCTTTTAGACAGCATTTTCACTTTTAGACACGGGCAGCAGCAGTTCCAGAGGTCGGAGTAGGGGCAGCTGGTGCAGTAGGGGCAGGGGCAGGAGCAGCAGCCGCAGCTCCACTGTTGTATCCATTGTTGTATCCACCGCTAGCATATCCACCAGGTGCTGGTGCCGTCACTGTGTTAGTCACCGTCGAGGTGGCAGTCACGGTGGTTGCAGGACCGGTCACAGTAATCGCAGGAGCGGTCACAGTGGTCGCAGGAGCAGTCACGGTGGTCGCAGGAGCAGTCACGGTGGTTGCAGGAGCAGTAACTGTATCGGTCACGGTGCCTGCAGGAGCGGTCACAGTGGTCGCAGGAGCAGTCACAGTAACCGCAGGAGCAGTCACGGTGGTCGCAGGAGCTGTCACGGTGGTCGCAGGACCGGTCACAGTAATTGCAGGAGCGGTCACGGTGGTTGCAGGAGCGGTCACGGTGGTCGCAGGAGCGGTCACGGTGGTCGCAGGAGCAGTCACGGTGGTTGCAGGAGCAGTAACTGTATCGGTCACGGTGCCTGCAGGAGCGGTCACGGTGGTTGCAGGAGCGGTCACGGTGGTTGCAGGAGCGGTCACGGTGGTTGCAGGAGCGGTCACGGTGGTTGCAGGAGCGGTCACGGTGGTTGCAGGAGCGGTCACGGTGGTTGCAGGAGCGGTCACGGTGGTTGCAGGAGCGGTCACGGTGGTCGCAGGACCGGTCACAGTAATCGCAGGAGCTGTCACGGTGGTCGCAGGACCGGTCACGGTGGTTGCAGGAGCGGTCACAGTAATCGCAGGAGCTGTCACGGTGGTTGCAGGAGCTGTCACGGTGGTTGCAGGACCGGTCACAGTAATTGCAGGAGCGGTCACGGTGGTTGCAGGAGCGGTCACGGTGGTTGCAGGACCGGTCACGGTGGTTGCAGGACCGGTCACGGTGGTTGCAGGAGCGGTCACGGTGGTCGCAGGAGCGGTCACGGTGGTTGCAGGAGCGGTCACGGTGGTTGCAGGAGCGGTCACAGTAATCGCAGGAGCTGTCACGGTGGTTGCAGGAGCTGTCACGGTGGTCGCAGGACCGGTCACAGTAATTGCAGGAGCGGTCACGGTGGTTGCAGGAGCGGTCACGGTGGTTGCAGGAGCGGTCACGGTGGTCGCAGGAGCAGTTACTGTCACTGTCGAGGTGACCGGGGGCACGACACCCGATGACCCGTACGACCCATACGACCCGTTCGACGCGTACCCGCCAGGGACAGGTGCCGATGTGGGTGCAGCAGCAGCTGATGTAGGTGCAGCAGCAGCCGAGGTCGGTGCAGCAGCAGCTGAGGTCGGTGAAGCAGCAGCTGAGGTTGGTGCAGCAGCAGCTGAGGTTGGTGAAGCAGCAGCTGAGGTTGGTGAAGCAGCAGCTGAGGTCGGTGAAGCAGCAGCTGAGGTTGGTGCAGCAGCAGCTGAGGTTGGTGAAGCAGCAGCTGAGGTTGGTGAAGCAGCAGCTGAGGTCGGTGAAGCAGCAGCTGAGGTTGGTGCAGCAGCAGCTGAGGTTGGTGCAGCAGCAGCTGAGGTTGGTGCAGCAGCAGCTGAGGTCGGTGAAGCAGCAGCCGATGTAGGTGCAGCAGCAGCCGAGGTTGGTGAAGCAGCAGCCGAGGTTGGTGCAGCAGCAGTTGATGTGGGCGCAGCAGGAGCTGAGGAAGAGGCAACGGCGCTCGATACGTAGCTCGATCCGTAGCTCGATCCGTAGTTAGCAAAATGGACGCCCTTGAAGGCTGGCGAGGCAAAGGTGCCAATCGAGAGGGCAAGAACAGCAAGGGCGGCGATGTTGATCTGCATATTGTCGTTTGATTATCCGAGTATGCTAGTACTGAGTGAAACTAGATGGGTCTGTGTCTAAAAGAATCTATGAAGTCTACGTTCTGCAGCGAGATATTGCCTATTGAAGCTATTTTTGCAAATGCCTGAAGATACTTGAGGATACAGATTTTACTCTGCGTGCTTTTCGTCTGCTCTCGCTCTTTTATACTGAATTTGGTGGTGATGGTCTGCAATGCACTGTGGCAGTCCTGCCACTAGGGAAAGGGGAATTTTTAATGTATGCAGTGCCACATGGTCCATTGCATTTTGGTTGTGTGGGTGAGTATAGCTACCAACGAATTGACCCCCCTTCTTTTTCAAAGGAGGATAAGCCCTCTCAGTATCTATGTTTCATTCCTGCAAAAAGCGCAATGGTGACCATTACTTCCCCCACCTGTATGACCGGCGCCAGCTCAGCCCCAGTCACACAGGCAACCATACTGGCCGCATATAATTGGCACACATTGAGTCGCAGTACATCCAAAAGGAGCACTCTGAAAATATGGAGCATGGCGAATACAGGCGCAACCCATTCTCTCACTGACACCATCCAGGTGGTTAATCTTTATGCGACACGTGGGGGGTCCAGATTGTACAATAAGCCGTGTGTGCCGAGCTCCATATGGCTGCCCCGATTTTTAACTTCCCCTGCTGACCCACCTGCGACACGTCCTAGCCCCACGCGCTGAAAAACACCTGTATTATCCGGAGCATTATATCTACGGGTGCTAGATCCACCTGCCTGTTTCAGTCATGGATGGGTATGCTACAAATCGCATTCTAGGCCAGATCATCCAGCGCTTCCTCGGCCAAGTGCGCCTAGCTTCACTCTACAAAATACACCCATGTTTCCCAGAAACAGAGCGCTTGCTTGCGTGTTGTAGAAAGAGGTGTATAAAAAGCAACCCCGTCGCAAGCATCAGTACCCTCAGCATTCTTTCAGGCATCTCTACTGATATACACTCAAAAAAAGCATACTTGCACCCTCGCATACCTCCTCTCCTTCACATCAGTTCCCCTATCACTTCACCCCTTCGGTTATTGTTACCAATGCTAGTCAAGTTCGGATTTGTTGCTGCTCTGGCACTTGGTGTGTTGGCCAAGCAGGCACCTACCGACAGCAGTGCTGCTGTTGTTGAAATGGTTGAGCCCGGAAAGGCTGGCATGCCAGAGTCGCGGATTCGCGTAGCACTCGATGACGAAAACGAGGACCTCTTCAAGAAGCACCGCAAGAAGAAGAACTCTGGTGGCGGTGGTGGTGGCTACTCATCGGCTCCGCCAAGCGGTGGCTACTCATCGGCCCCGCCAAGTGGTGGTTACTCGTCGGCCCCTCCAAGCGGTGGCTACTCATCGGCTCCTCCAAGCGGTGGCTACTCGTCGGCCCCTCCAAGCGGTGGCTACTCATCGGCCCCGCCAAGCGGTGGTTACTCATCGGCTCCGCCAAGTGGTGGTTACTCGTCGGCCCCTCCAAGCGGTGGCTACTCGTCAGGCCCATCATCTCCCCCTCCTCCTTCAGCGTATGGCTCCTCTCAGGGTCCGGCTCCGGCTCCAGCTCCGGCTCCAGCTCCGGCTCCAGCCCCAGCCCCAGCCCCTGCCTATGGTTCTTCTGCTCCCTCTCCTAGCGGTTATACAGCTTCTGCCCCTGCCCCTGCCCCTGCTCCTGCTCCTGCTCCGGCTCCGGCTCCGGCCCAGGCTCCTTCGTACGGTGCTCCTGCTCCAGCGTCATACGGTGCCCCAGCCCAAGCCCCTGCTCCGGCTCCGGCTCCGGCTCCGGCCCAGGCTCCTTCATACGGTGCTCCTGCTCCAGCGTCATATGGCGCCCCAGCCCAAGCACCTGCTCCGGCTCCGGCTCCGGCTCAGGCTCAGGCTCCTTCGTACGGGGCTCCTGCTCAAGCGTCATATGGCGCCCCAGCCCATGCCCCTGCTCAGGCTCCGGCCCAGGCTCCTTCGTACGGTGCTCCTGCTCCAGCGTCATACGGTGCCCCAGCCCAAGCCCATGCACCTGCACCTGCACCTGCGCCGGCTCAGGTTCCTTCGTACGGTGCTCCCGCTCCAGCGTCATATGGCGCCCCAGCCCAAGCCCCTGCTCAGGGTCCGGCTCCGGCTCCGGGTCAGGCTCCTTCGTATGGTGCTCCTGCTCCTGCTCCTGCTCCTGCTCCTGCTCCTGCTCCTGCTCCTGCTCCAGCGTCGTACGGCGCCCCAGCCCAAGCACCTGCTCAGGGTCAGGCTCCGGCTCCGGCTCAGTCATATGGCGCTCCGGCTCCGGCGTCATATGGTGCTCCAGCTCCAGCTCCAGCTCCTGCCCCTGCTCCAGCTCCAGCTCCAGCTCAATCATACGGTGCTCCTCCTCCGGCTCAGTCGTACGGTGCTCCGAGTGCTAACGATGGTTCGGGTAGCTACGGCAGAAAGTAGGTCAAATAGTACATTCTCAATGGCTATTGATCATATTGATTCCTACTCAACATTACTTCACTATCATATCCTTTACAAATATGAACACTTTATATTCTGCACTAGTTCCCTCAAGTGTTACAATATACATTCTGTTGTGACCCATCGAATCGAGATGCTGAACACCCCTTGATATTATCCAGCAAGAAAACTACATGCTTCCATGTGGTGTGTCCCTACATTAAGAAGCACGAGGGCTTTAGGGTGTTTATCAGCCAGCTTCCTCATCAGCTACTCAATATATCATATTGTATAAAGGAAAGTATACTCTTCATGAGTGTGCCTTGGTGCCATGACTCTCGTGCTATTTGCATTATCTGATAATCACTAGGCTCACACACATAAACTTAAGTCATAATGTCTATCACTCTTGTGTAGACATTGACATGAGAACAGCTGGATTATTGCAGGCGTATAAACATGCCACATATTTTTATCTGCAGGAAAAGATGCTGCCAGTTTGGTTCTTCTGTGTAGGATGTATGTTGTAGTAGTTGTCACTGGACACTTCGTGTTAATTATGTTTCTGCTGTGTAGCTTAGCGACTATTTGTGCTATTACCTTTTAATTCTGGTTGCGTCGATAGCCTCACATTTTATCCATTATGATGGAGAGGATAGCTTATTAAACATGAGATTCCTAGCGTTATGTTTCCATAACTTAGGCTATCAATATTCTGGATTGACACAAGTCCAATACTGACGAGTACAATGGACCAAATTACTACTGGAATGCATGATGAATGCCGGTGCGGTGATAGACATCGCAGAATTCCTGAGCAACGAAGGCATTTGCTCAATGAATCTATTTACAGTCTGCTACATGTAAACGAGTTGTAGCAACAGCCGAACCGCCTGCGAGTCGGCTCAGCCTTGATCCTTCAGTTCTTAACCCAAGCTGGCGGATGTAGGCATTTCTCCAGATAACCCCCCACACAACTGTTCATAGAGCGGACACTTTGCATTGCTAATACATCGCCCATGTGTATGGGCAACATCTAGAACATCAGCAGCCGTGGTGCAATTAATGTCCCATATGGCTCCAGCTTAATGGCACTGGATACACACTCCACATACTGGTTTATGTGAGCGTCCTATTAAGCACATTCAGTACTTCTACTTATCTACCCTTAGAACCATTGGCTCAATGATGTCTAGGCTCTGGCAACCGAAGAGCCTGATCCGAGCATTGCACTCATCATGCACTCGACACACACTGCACCCATTCCTAGAGACTGCCTCGTCCGGATCGGTTGCACACGCCATTACATATTCGCAGCAAATTTCGGAACAAGAGCCAGAGCCATTTCGGCTGGTGCGTGAGCAGGCGATCAGCTTTGATGCACACGAAGCGCGCAAGATGATCTCGCCATTGCAAGGCTCATTTATGGCGCAAATGGTCAGGGCAGCACGAGCGGAGAATGTCCTTGAGCTCGGATGCTATTTGGGGTACTCAGCACTGTGGCTGGCACATGGACTCGGCAATGACAAGGGCCATGTGTGGACTTGTGAGCGAGATATGCGAGTAGCTGACCATGCTGCGAAGCACGTAGCACAGGCTGGCCTTTTGCAGAGAATAAGTGTGGTTCCAGAGCCGGCCGACAAGGTCCTGCGAGACTGGGATCTGGCTGACAGGCGGCTGCTGGACTTTATTTTTATCGACGCCAACAAGTCTGGATACAGGGGTTATTATGACCTAATTATGGACCGGGGGTTGCTGAGTCAAGGTGGGCTGATCGTCGTTGATAACGTGCTGTTTCATGGCCAAGTCCCTCAAGTCGCGCTTGGCAAGCAAATGGCCGATGAGGGCAAAGGGTTGCGTATTGCCAAGAAGCTCCTTGACTTTAACCAGCATGTCGCACAGGATTCACGTACAGTCCAAACTCTGCTGCCTGTATTTGATGGGCTCTTGCTTGTGCGCCGAGCCTAAATGCATGCTTTAGACTTTGAAATTAATGCATCCTGTGAAACTTGTCGGACCGGACAGACTGGTACAAAACCATCGCGCACTCAGCGGAGTACGAAAACAATTGGTGTTGCTGTTTTTGAGCTGTGCGGGAAACCAGAACCGGCGGGATCTGCAGCTTTTTTTTTTGCGCCTTCTCTACCTTTTTATGCAGCTTGGCCCTGGCAAACGAGGCTGCTATCTATTGCCCAGCACACAAGCCTTGGCGAATCCAGCATAGACCATTGCCACTGCCCTTTCCCTGGCCACGGTCTCCTGGAGTAAATAGATTCGAAAAGCAGTGGTTGCGTCTCTGCAAAGAGGGGTGCAAGCGACTTTCGACAAAGCGGCTCCTTTTATTTAGAAAATAGCAGTTGCTTTAATTATCTGCCGCTGAGCGAAGAAAGAGAAAAAAAGCCTCAATGGAATGCGAATCGTGCAGATTGCTGCATCGAGCTCGTTCGCTAGGCCCAAACATTCAAAACCTGGGCAGATCCACAGCCGGGCCACAGCCGCCTCTTTGCCTCTGCAATTTTTCGTACTCGTTTCTTTATTTTTTTTTTTTCATTTCCCCCTTCCTCCCTCACACACAGCCTCCCTCACACTCATTATCTACATCTCTTTTCTCGTATGCAAGACCCGGCGTCAAAGATCCCACTGCCACGCGGCTCGGTGTTTGATCGAGTCAAATGGATTGAGAAAACACACGGGGCGAGTAATCCGCTGGCGGACCAGATCAATGGCGGCAGCAGAGGCAAGGTAAAGCTGCCACGGGCTTCGCGTGTGTCGGAGCGGGCTGTGCAGATTAACGAAACAAACGAGCGTATTAAGGAGCAAGAATCGCGCATCCCAAAGCTGTCAGAAATCAGCGTGCTGGCAGGGAAGCCGGCTGCCAAGCTGGCGGTGCAGCCATCGCCAGTAATTAGTGAGGCCAGCACCATTGAGGTTCCTCCAGCAGTGGATACCTCAGCGGTCATATCAGGAGCAGTTCTGGAGCAAGGGGCATTCTCAGCGCCAGTCATGAACAGTAGCCTTGTGCATTCGCGTAGCCAGAGCAATGCATCGTCGACAACACCGGTGATGCCCATAGAGAGCAATGCTAGCCCAGGGGTTGAATCTGCTGACGAAAATCAGCAGCTGCCAGCATGTGGGCCGCCGGTGAGCCTCCAGCGCATGACGATTGTCGACGATAGCGAGGATGACAATGAACTTAGCCGCCTGCAGCCAACGCAGGTCATGGCACGTGGTGGTGCTGACGATAAGCACCCGCAGCGTGCAGCGACTCTGCCGCGGTCCTTCACAGGGTCGTCGTCATCGGCAGGACGGCCAAGCCTTGGGGGAGTGCGTGGCAGAGCAATCAACACTAGCAGGCGGTACCATAAGGCGCCAATCGCTGCCTCGCAGGACGAGGCTCGCCCATTGTCGTCGTCAAAAAGCATGTCTAGCCTGCATCACCAGTCCGAGCCCATTGGCGACTATCATGAGCACGAGCGGCCATCGCTTTTGCTGCGTCTCAACGAGATCAGTGCCCAGCGGCCAACAAAAACCGACCTTGTCAGTAACCGCTCGTCGCCGCGCTTTGTTAAGCGCTCTCAATTTTACAGCACCACCGAGCTAAGCACCACTACCACCAGCATGCACCGTCCTACACGGCGGTTCAAGTGAAATAATACATCACCCCTCCTCATCTCGCTACTTTAGTGGAAAGGAATGTGCACTGGCATGGAGTTCCCTCTGTGCTGTGTGTGTATGTGCTGTGTTTAGTTGTCTCAGCTATGTGCTTTTGATCGGGCTTTGAGGCAGGAAGCATTCATTGGACTACCACAAATCACTATAGTAAACCGCTTTATCTATGACGCGGTGAACTGGTTCAGCCCTTTAACGAGAGCAGCTGTTGGTGCCACCGTCTGTTGGTCACACTCTTTTACAAGCACATCTAGCGCTTTCTTCGATATCACTAGCATGCTAGCTTTATATCTCCCTAGTATGTGGCATTCCACCCGATCATCCAAGACGACCGATATGCTTCCATTCTAGAGCCCATGCTATAGAGTATTCTATTCCTGCGGAAAGCAAGATACAAAGGGCCATCGTTGCCATCTTCTTCAAGTGTGAGATTAGACTGGGTTCCAATCCAGCTCCAAACTTAAAGCTCCCTTTCCTAAAGTAGGCAGAACTCAACATCTTCAAGGGTGTAGTTGCGCATAGTGAACTTGATCTTCGGTAGAACAGCAATTCTTACCACAGCTAGTACACCTATTCCGGGATATTATTTAGCCAGAACACGAGTGATGAAGAACACTCAGTGTCTATATAAGGGAATTCGGGATAGTGTAGACAGGATATGTAGCGAGAACCCCATGCTGTAGTCACCCTGTGTTCTGATTTGCTGGTTTCCTTCAATACCAAATCTGCTTGTAGAAAGATCCATTTTGGTATTGGCAACTGTGCTTTTATATCAGACGATCCACCTAAGCGAGATAGATAACATATGCATTAGTTGACAATGCAAAAGGCTCTCGAGACTTTGTCGTTTGTGTGTCCAATATTTTATTTCTTTTGACAACACAGTTGGAAAGTATGACTGCAAGAACACCATTGGCCATTAATAATACTTGCCAACTTATTCCTCTTCATAGTACCATTTACATCAAGATTTATTGCTCACTTTTGCAAGCAGTACATGTTCAGGTGGCAGAAATTTGATTCTACATTGGACCACGGCTGTCCAGCAAAGGCGTAATTTAATAATAATATTCGAAACAAACCGCTCATGACAACATAAGTGTCTTGCAAAACTCTTCCTATATTGAGCCAAACATTGCTAATATATTTATTAAACACCCGTCAGTGACATGATAAGCAAACTGCACAATATCCTTGCTATAATGGTGCTCAGTGCAGGTATCTGTAGCGAGTAGAGTAGCATTGTGGCCTGACTGCAAGGTAGCATACTCTATTTGCTCATACAAACAGGTACCATAGTGACTCACAACAGGCCACAAGGAACTCATGCCCGACTATTGCCCACTGGCCAGCACTATGGACTTCGAACTCGATCCCACTCTTCAATATAGAATAGGCTGCTTTATGCTGTTGCATTTTCAAGTGTAAATATGACCATTTTGGATGTGACCCTTGAATTCTATGTAAAGGCTTGCTAGTAGGAACGAGTGCAAATGTGATAAATATAAATTAAATTGTAAACTTTCTGGATGAATGACATAATACTTATAAGAAACAGTACAGGCATGTGCACCGTTTAATTATATGCACATGGGGGCTTATGCTTTTATTATTCCAGCCAATACCATAGGCTTGGAAACCAAAATTAGTGCTCCCGAATGTTGGATGGACAGCACTGTCAAGGAATGTTCCATTTACAATAAAGAATTGCCATTCACCAAGGGTCTAATCACCACATTCTCTCTTGCTCAAGGTAGAAATCTCAATGGGTTTGCACACATTTCCATGGAGTTTGGTTTAGAATGTCGCTCAGAATGGACAGGTGACTTTAATATGAAATTGCACGGTGTATTCTATATAATGAAACCACAAGAAAAGCTACTCGGGTTCTGTTCTGACTTTATACTTGCGGATAAATTTGTTTACAAACTTGTCAAGCGACTCTTTTTCCAAGCTATCATAGCTGTTGCACCAGGTCTTTCCCCACAGCCTTTCGACAACACCATCGCCAATCATGATTGTGCTGCCGCTCTCTGGCTTCATGCAGTAGCGGTGCTTCTGGGCAACAAGAACAAGGTACCAAGGGGTATTCTCGTCGGCAATTGTGAATTCGAGGTCAGTGATAGTCTGCTCGTCGAGATATTTCCATTTCAGACCTTGACCGTGACCAAGTACAAAGTAATAAGCCCTTAGAAAAGTGTAGTTGTGGATAGAAAGATTTATCTTCATTGCTATGCTATGTATAAGAGGTACAGAAAAGCGGAAAATCTAGTGTTACACGGAGGCTTTAGTGGGCTTTTTGGTTGGCATGTATGTGATTTGTTTTTTCCGCAACATGTCGCTGATATGGCAGGCCACACGGTTATGGCCATTGCCACTGATTTCTACTGGCAGATGGCTTAGAACTCAATTCCAGGCAGTGTACTACTCAGCTATGGTTGCTGATCTGAAGCAGACAATTGGATGGATCCGAACACATGACTGCAAGTCAAACAAGTAGTTGTGAGGTGCAGCTGAGGTGTGCTGAGAATTCTAACTCACAAGGAACCATAGCCCGTTGCACTGTATTCGGCTATATGGATACCTGGTCATCCAGGCTAGCGTGAGGATCGCCGCAGTAAACAAGCAATGCCAGAATATTGGGTGGCTCAGTTTGCACCTTTTCCTATCCACTTGCAGGAAATTGCATGCTCATGCTGAGTACATTGTAGTCCTAGAAAAAGAGGCAGAAACGCGTCATAGAGTCACAAATCTCTCTAGAGCTTAGCCATGAGCAGGGATTCGAAAATACGCTTGCCATTTGACTCAATGCAAGCACTTTTATTCGGCACATGGTCTACTAATATCTATCCCCTAGCAGCAGCGCTTAAATGGGTGGCTGTGGACAGTTTGGTTACATTGCTTAGAAGAAGGATTTATATTTCAGTCCACACATACTGGCAGCCATTGGACAGGCGTGGTCTGGCATAAGACCCCTACTATGTATATCTGGTGGCTGGTGATGCGGAATACCGCGCATATACCTTGGGCTGCCATCAGGCATAGTCCACAGCCAAGCGTCATTGCAGATGGTAATCTGGAAGAAGCCGTGGCAGGAGACCAGGGGCTAGCACAACATGGTTAAAGTTAGTAGGTGAGCGGTCAATAGCGTGGTCGCAGTACAAGCTAGCTGGTATTGCATCTGTGCTCATCAGACCCCTCTGGATGTATGAAGCAACAGCAAAGGCTTCGGTGGCTACATAAAATGTAACATATGGGGATGTCGTGTGTTGTCCGGCAGAGTAGTAGATAGGGTGGATGGTGGACTAAACATAGCTATGTGGCCAGACCACCAAATAAAGAAGAGCTGGAAAGGGGAGTTGAGGCAATAAATAGGAAGCAGAGAATGAAAGAGGCAGGTTGGAAAAGCAAATAGGGATTATAATGGTTGGGGGTGTTAACCTTGGGAATGGGACGAGTGTTTACGAGCGTGTATGTGAGCAAAATAAAAGGTGAAACAAGATTGACTGAAGGAAAAGGGGAGGATCCGGTCGACCTGAGGTCTGATTTTATGTGGTTTGGTTGTTGGCATGGTGACGTTGGAGTGGATCAGCACTCCAATGTCAACAGGGGGTGCAGTATAGGTATAGCGTTGCCCTGCTTCCATTTCTGACAACTTGGTCTGAATATCAAGTGCCAGTTTGGCATGTTGACTAAGTGCTATAGTTGAGGGCTATGTATTGTGCAGTCTTGTTTTTGTTTTGTAATGGAGCAAAAACAGCAATAACTGGCACTACAGGAGCTGCGGAATAGATAGCATACGCTCACGCATTCCTTCGGCGACATCCTCAACTGCAACACTGGCATTATGCCTGACGATGTCGTCCTCATCTCCTTGCTCGATGCGCCTCAGCAAGCGATATGCAGTGCGCAGTGTATCTGCATCGACGCTTTGGCCGCGAACAAGCTCCACCAAAAACACAACAGCAGCACGGCGGACCTCGACAGACCCCAATGCCAGGATATCACCAAGGCAGTGGATGATTTCATGCAGCGAGCTCAGCAGTGCCAGTGGGTAAGTTTGTGCGATTGCCGCAAGGATGGAGATGGCAGACTGTGCGATCACACCGTCTTCACGCACCGATTCTAGTAATGGTGGTAGGAGGATCTTGGAGTACTCGGCCAGCATCTCACCTGCCCGCAGTACAGTCTGCAGGAGAGCCTCACCAACGCGCAGGCGCTCGTCGACAGTTCCCCGGCGGTACATTTCAGCGAGGCGCGGAATAAAGCGCTCGGCGTGGACGTCGGCCAGAGCGGCTAGACCCTTGATGGCATTGAAGTAAATGAAGCTATCGTCATTGCGCAGCATCTCGACAAAGATATCCACAGCCGTACTGAGCCTGGTGGCATCGGCCAGAGCAGGTGATTTTGCTAGCACCATATTACGCAGCTCAACAACGCCGTGTGCTTGGATGGGGATCATAGCGTCGTTGATATCGCGCAGTGCACTGTTGAACCGCAAAATCTCCGAGCCAGTCTCCGAGTCATGATGCGGCTCAGTCGTTGAGTGGCCACTGATTGCCATGACCATGGCAACCTGCAGCTTGACTTCGCCAGCCAGTCGAGCTACCACAGGAAGGGACTGTGAGGAGCTCAGGAGTGTGAGCTGGGACTGGATTCTGCGCAACAACTTCAGCGACGGGTTGTCCCATTGCGGCTCTTCACCAAGCAAAATCTGACCTAGTAGCATTAACGCGAGAATGGCCGTTTCGGTTTCGCCCACGCGACCCTCAACTTCTTCGCTGACATCGTCGAGAGATTGCTCAGGCGACTTGCCGCCTACACTCAGCGACTTGACAAGCTCCTCAATCGATACTTGCCGCTGTTCTCCAGCCGTCGACGGCTGCTGCTGATTCTCTCTTATGCTGTCGCAGGCCCTGGCCAGTGTGCTGTGGACAAAAGCCAGTACCTGCGCGCGCTGGGTCAGGACAGCAGGGCCGAATTTTTCGACCATCTCCAAGGTGGTTTGCGAGAGGAGCCACCACTTGACAGTTAGGTCTTCAGTGGGCATGCCACTGCGCAGTATCTCCAGCATCGCCTCCTGCTCGCGCAGCAGCGTGATGAAGAGGTCGCCGAGAAACTGCTTCAGATCAGATGCCATGAGCACATCAATGAGGGCCTCAATTGGCAAGTGGTCCTGCCGGCTGCCATTGCGAACCAGAAGCACCTTGCCAGTAGTGGAGGCTTTTGCGAAAACAGGCCAACAGCAATCGTGGCTGCGCACATTCTGGATCAGACGCAGAATCAATGCTGTGGCAGCTGGCTGTGGCAGCTGTGTGAGCGTACTGACCAATGTGGTTTTGGCGCGCGTATTTTGCGTGTCCTGCGCAAACATGTAAAAGAGAGGCAGGAACACCGGGCAAACGAGCTCGGCCAGTAGCCTTTCTGACGGCATTTTCTGCGTAAATAGATGCAACCACGCTAGGCTAGTTTCCAGCTCTAATGGAGAGCTAACGATCTGGTCGCCCTGATCATTACTGATCTCCTGTATCAGCGGCTTCTTGCTGATACCTTGGCCAAGCGCACGCTGCACCAGATCGTCATTTGCATGTTCTGGCTGCGTCTCACTGTTAGCTGGCAAGTCCGACGTAGGCTCAAACCATTGCTGCAGCGGTAGGCACACATGGGGGACAACCAGCGTGCGGAACGCATCGGGGTGTTTCTCAGCACATTGACTAAGCGCATAGGCAGCGGTAGAAGATACTCGACTCTGCCTTGCTTTCGCATCCAGAGCCATTCTGATCGCCTCCTGCGCGTCGTTCTCTACCTCGCTCATGTCCGCAGTCTGAGGGTCGGCCAACTGCATAACCTGGGGCACAACTTTCTCCAAATACACCTTGGCGTCCATTCCCTTTGGCGGCGTCAAAAGTAGATTGGAGATTTTGTGCATTTTCTCTGTCGTCAGTTCGCCGTCGCTGACCATGTAATCCAGAGTAACCTGAACGCCGCCTGTGCGCAGCAGCACGCGGCTCAGGAACCGTCCGCACATAATGCAGAACCATTTGATCTGCCCCTGCTTGCTTTGCACTGCTGCATTGAGTAGAACCGTCAGCGACTCAATCAGCAGGTACGGCTCGGATTTGTCAAAGAGCCGCGAAAACATCTTCTTCAGTTCCACCCGTCGCTCTCCGTCCACCATTGTCCCGGGGCGTACTGGCTTGTACGCGCATTGCATCAGTCCCGCCAGCAGATCCGCCAAGTACCGGTTTGCCAGAATCGCACCCACGTCGGTCAGGCCCATGCACTGGTCGATGATCCTGACCAGCCGCTCCAGCCACTCCTCCAACCCCATGCTCTCTGTTGGCGGCCAGACAGTACCTGCCTGCTGCATCTCCTTCAGCACGCCAGCTGTCCCATTGCTAATGCGCTGGCTCACCGCCACACCTATCCCTGGATCAAACCGCGGCGCTATCTCAAAGTACATCAATAAATCTATCGCCTGTGCCACCACCTTGCGGTCACGCAGACCAAGCGGGTCTACCTCGCCCGGCACATTATTGCCTGCTATCTGCGTCTGCAGTGTCTCCAGGCTACGCAGGATCTGGTGTGTCGGGAGCGGCTTTATTTCTATTAGCGCGTCGGATGTCACCCCGCTTTTGCTCAGCTTCTGCATCGCCGCCTTGATCGTGCTCATGGCTTCGGAAACCTCCTTTGCTAGCTGTTGCAGCGCTGGGAATTCGCTGGAAACAGGACCAGTCGACATTTTTGTTGCAGCAATTTTCCTATCGTAGTCTTGTGAAAAGCAAACTAAAACACTGAGCACTGTCTTCGTGAAAAAAAAAACCCCCCTATCAACCTGACAAATACGCAGCTCCAGCTGCCAAAACCTCGAGGTGATCTGATGATTCCTGATCTGGCTGTAAAAGCACTCGTCCTTGCCTTCTCGATCGCAGATACTGTCTTTTTCTTTTCTTCTCCATTCCTTTTTACTTGCTCATTTCGATACAGCAGATGTCGCGTCAACCTATACCGTCTGTAGTGCGCCGCCTGCCAGTGACTGCGCTTGAATTTCTCTCCGATGACCTGCTTTTGGCGAGCAACGGCGGCTGTCTTACTCTATTTGATGTCCGATCCAGCCGCTGTCTTGCTGTTGCCGAAGTCTTCCCCTACGCGCGCATCTATGGAATCATCGCTGACCGCGAGCGCTCGCAGATCCTGGTGTTCGGGGGCAAATCATGGGCTATCGTCGATGTCGCTTTCGCACAGGGCTGTTCAAGCACTCCAGAGCTGATGGTGGATGGTGTGTTTGATACTGAAGACTGGATCAAGGCCGGCCACTTGGTTACTGACAACAATGGCATGCCATTAGTGGCTTTAGCATTTGCGCACAACCAGGTCGGTGTCTACCAGCCAGGAACCGGTGAGCTAGTACATTTTGCCCAGTGCTCCGAACACTGCATTCTCTACGCGGCCGCCTTTTTCGGCACAACCCTTGATTCACTGATTGTCGCTTCTGGCACTGTCTTCAACCAGGTTTTATTCTGGAAGCCACTCTCACATGGGGTGTCGCCGGTGCGCCCGGTCCTAGCAGACTGCCCTGTTTCTACTCGTCTGGTAGGCCACGAGGGCGTTGTTTTTTCAGTCAGCTTCGGTGCAGCTGCACAGACCGTGGCTTCTGTCTCAGATGACCGGTCTGTGCGCCTCTGGGATGCGGCATCCCAGACCGCCACTGTCATATACGGCCATCAGGCGCGGGTCTGGAAGTGTCTGATACTTGAAAACTACCTAATCAGTGCGTCCGAGGATGGAACATGTCGCGTGTGGGACCGCAGGCAAGACAATAGACCTGTGGGCTGCCGCAGACAGTGCAAAAAGAATGTTTGGGCACTTGCTGCCAATCCGAGCCAGACTCTAGTGGCCAGCGGCGGCGGTGATGGCTCTTTGTTGGTGTGGCCGCTGGATAACGTCGAAGGCCGGTTTGTCGAGTCGGACGATATGCTTATTGCCATCAGCTTGCCACCTGCAACTGCGTACATGGCGGGCCAGGCATGTGTGAAGAACGAGCATATCCGTGCATTCGCGCTGACTGACAGGAACTCTGTTATCGCCACAACTCACTCAGGCCGTGTTCTTGAATATGACTGCGGCAATAGTCAGTGGCTGCCAGTGCCGCTGTTTGTAGACCCACGTCTAGCTGGGTACTCGATGACTACGAAATCCGAGAAAGGCGATCTGATTGCAATTGGAATGTCTGACGGCTCGGTCGCCTTGCTTGGGCCGCAATGCACGGTGCATGTGGAAAGACTGCACTGCGGCATCGTGCGAATGCTCTTCATCACCAATTCGCTAGATGCTGGCTCATATAACCTTGTCACGGTGGATGCTGACAATACCGTGATCTGGACTCACGTGCAGACTGACAGCATCCAGCAGTCATGGTCGTTGCGTGCGCAATTCGATGTGCCAGACTCAGTCTACGTCTCTAGTGCCGATATCAACGAGCGGGCAGGATGGGCTGCTATCGGCACGACGAACGGAATGCTGCTCATTTACGACCTCCCACCGGACATTATTCATGCCAGTGTTGCCGGGCGCGCTAATGGCGAACTGCTATCTGCAATTATGCTCAAGCCAGCTATTGTCTGGCCACATGCCCACGGCAAATTCACTGTCTCGACCATTCAAATTGTACCCACTGGCACCAACTGTAAATGCACGATTAGTACCGGCGGGCGAGACGGTGTTTTCCAGCAACTCAGCGTAGCTGTGACTGGTAATGCTACCACTCCACATTTTACACTAGCAAGCGATCAGGTGCGCCGCGGTGATGCAGCCACGCACCAAAATTTCTACACGGGGACGCTTCAGAACCGCCCGAGCCATTCGCTGTCATCTGTGGTCGCCAGCCGAATTGCGTTTGAGAAGATCACGCCAGGCTGGATTGAGCAAATCATCAGAACTGATGGTGCATTGGTCTGCGTGACTTTTTACCGCAAGCGCCTAGTGGTGGTTGATCTGAAATCCCGCGACACCCTTGTCTCTGTCGTATGCGGCGGTGCTGGCCACCTGTGGCAGGTCCACATCGATTCTCAGCGTATCGCAGTTGCTTTTGTCAAGCGCCGGTTGTTGCTCAGCTACGTATTACCGATCTGTCAAAGCATCTGCGGCCAACTTGTGCAAGGTGTGTCATCCGTCGATATCCGCAGCGCTTCCCTTTCTGTTGTCAGAGGCTGTGTCCTTGCGGCTGTCGGTGGCGAGGACGGACTCTTGCGAGTCTGCTCGATTGCTGGAAATTCCCTGGCGATCCTTGTTGAGATGAAGCGTCATTCGTCGGCTATCCGCTGTGTTGCATTCACGAGTGACTCGCAGTTTGTTTTTACTGGTGGTGCAAGCTCCGAATTGCGCTGCTGGAAACTTGCATTCAGCGGTGATAGTGTGGCCACTGCATCTGCTGTCGAATGGGCGTTGGCACCGGTGCGTGAAATGGATAGCGATCCGCGCATCATGGACATCACTATCGTTAGCCAGTCATTATCGTATGTTACTACCGCCGCCGTCTATTCGGATGGGGCTGTCAAGGTGTGGCAGCTGGATGTTGCCCAGCACAAGTTCATATGTGTTGCTGAGAATGCAGCCGACACTAGAACACACTGTGTTTTGTCTACTGGCCACGCAAAGTTACCGAACTCCAGCCAGACACTTTTAGTTACAGGCGCAACGAGTGGCCAGCTCACTGTCTGGGATGTTACGGAATTTGTCACTGAAGGCGCCACAGACAGACACAACACGGTGGTTATGCACCCACTATGTGTTTGCCAGGGTGTGCACCAGTCAGGCGTCAATACTCTGGATGTGCAGGTTTCTGCTAGTAGCAGTGCGCTGTTTGTAGCTACGGGAGGCGATGATAATGCCGTTGCACTGACACGCCTTGAGTTTTCGTCACAACAAACGACAGCGCCAACGAGCTCGTCGGAAGCCTATGCTACTGCTCATTCATCATCTGTCCAACAGGTTCAATTTGTCGGTACAGGCAGGATCTGCTCGGTCTCCACTGACCAGCGTCTGGCATTATGGAAGTATAACGAGTACTCGCTGGAGATTGCCATGGAGAACATGGCATACACGCAGGTCGCTGACCCCTCATGTATGAGCGTCTTGGAGCATGATGGTGGAACAAAGATGCTTGTTGCAGGCATTGGTGTTGAAGTGTTCAACCTTGAATAGACGTTATCAATATGAAAACGGCCAATAGTAGTCCGTTACATTGTAATACTCCTATCTCTACCACCGGCATTCCACATCATCGTGTTGGTCAAATGTGGATATTTGAAAAAGTGATTTTTAATTCTAAAGAAAAGTGAGAAAAAAGACGAGCTGCACAGATGTACCGCCAATGCGGTCGTTTGTGCAACTCATTGGAGGCTTGATCCTGCCTACATTGTGTACGCTGCAACAGGGCTTCTAGCACCCAGCTTGCCCTCACCTGAGTCAGCTGACACATCGACATCGGAGACAGCCGTGGTTGGCGCGCAACAACATGAGCATATATCACTATCAAGATACTGGCATTGGATCATACGCTCATATTACCTAAGCAGCGTTATGCTAAGGCTTGAAGGTTCACCTCTAGATACGCCTTGCAAGTACACCCACTGTTTGCTTATTTGATGTGGGGCTAGGTGGCAGCGCCCTACATTTCAAGCTGTGTACATCTATGCATTTCCAGTGATATCGAATATAGTCCTCAGTTGTAGTTATCCTATTGTCCGCTAAGTTTAATCTCGTTTACCAGCATGTTTCTTGCGTAGGCACACTATCTACTACTTAGAATACATTGCCCCACTTTTAACTCAAATACAATTTTTGCCATCTAAGGGAACATATTTGCTGTAATCCACCAGGTGCTAACAAGAATGATCTATGCTACTAAGCAATCACCACCTATTGAGGTTGCAGTGGCTTTATCAAATGCGTATTTAAATCGCCTACTGATGCACCAGGGTCAGACTCGGTGATTTTCTCATGGACATGGGTCAATGCCATCGGCAACCGAGAGTTTTACCAGAACTGCGCTGACATTGCCATCACAGGGGCATCTCCGTCTCTTAGTGGGAAGGCGATGACGATCCTCAATTACCCTGGATATCCTACAGTTCCCGAGTTCATGGGCAACTTCAACACGGGGATGGAGTACTACCAGAACGCAACCACAGTTACTGTCTATCCATGAGTGTTCAGCGGCACTGCTTATTCCGGTACCATAGAGGAGTTTTTTTTTTTTTTTTCACTTGATTGCCTCTGTTATTTTTTGTGCATTGCCTCCTGAGCCCTCTCATGTGGGGGCTTGCCAGCATGGTTTGTAACACGGTACGTCATATCCAGCCGTTCAGTGATATACTAGGATTTTTCAGAAGTGCTATGACAATCAGTCTGCAGCGAGAGCAATGAGTATTCTTGAAAACGCAATCGAGGGTATCCTGAAAGGTGGATTCCCAGCATGGCGCATGTGCTTGGCACAAAGCTATTATTGGATACTTGTGGATATCCACCTATCCACCTATCCACCTATCCACCTGCATCGAAAAGGCGGTGTTTTGGCGCACCTGTATGCGAGTCGGTGATAAGCTCTTTCGCGCTTCAACGCCAGCCAAGATGGATGCGCAATTTCCTATTTGGTTTGGCTAGTGTCTAATAATAGCGTGTTGCCCAGAGATTGGCATGGGTTTTCTGCACTTGGCAGCAGTCGGGAGTGATGAAATGATGATCCACTCAGTCTATTAATTCCAAGTGATTGGCAACGCGCAGGCATGAGTGGTCGCTTTTAATAGTGGGACTGCTAAAGGATCCTTTGTAGCCCCTAGCGCTGCTGGCCTAGATTGCGGCAAGATGGGTAGCTGGCGGGCTTATATAAGACCGGGGTGCCCACCCACCCAGCATCGTGCATCACATCAGTCGGCATTACCTGCATCCATCCCTCATTACATCACACTTGTACACTAGTCAAACTCTTAGCATTACACGCTGGCCCGTGCATAAACTCC
Organism: Linderina pennispora; assembly: GCF_002104995.1. Taxonomy (NCBI): domain Eukaryota; kingdom Fungi; phylum Kickxellomycota; class Kickxellomycetes; order Kickxellales; family Kickxellaceae; genus Linderina; species Linderina pennispora. The sequence continues at coordinate 8,763 of NW_024468278.1, read as the reverse complement.
ATTCATCACCGCTTTACGTTACTCAACCATGAAGACAACCATCATCTCTATCGCTTCTCTCCTTGCCCTTGCATCGAGCGTCGCGGCCCATGCATCGCTCAAGTACCCGTGCCCTCGCTACTCGCCCTTTGGCGAGGGTTGCCCTGCTGTTCCATCCGGCCAGTCGGTCGATAGCAGCATCAACGCGCCAATCAGCTCGATGACGCTGGGAGAAAAGCAGCCATTCTGCAAGTACACAACACCGTTTTCCAAGCCGTCGGCGACCTGGACTGCTGGCCAGTCGGTGACCGTAAAGTTCCACGATAACATTGCTGCGCACTCGGGCGGCCACGGCCAGTTCTCGATCTCCTATGATAACGGAAAGACATTTGCTGTCATCCACGAGGTTCTGCGGTACATGTTTGTCGGATCGAAGCCCTCTGGCCTGACGAACACCGCATCGGTTATGAGCTACACATTCAAGCTGCCGGCTAGCTTGCCAAGCTCCGACAAGGCGGTGTTTGCCTGGACGTGGGCCAACGCATCAGGGAACCGGGAGTTCTACATGAACTGCGCCGATATTGCAATCAAGGGCGGAAAATCCAAGTCGTACACTGGAAAGAAGATGACCGTTGTCAATTATCCTGGATACCCTGCTATGGCGGAGTTCAATGGCAACTACGACACTGGCATTGAGCTGTACAAGAACGCTCCCAAGATTACCATTTCCCCGAAGGGCTCAGGCAAGAGCCAAAGGGGTGTCAGATCTGACACTCCTGAGAGCGACGATTTGCCTGCAAACGATGGCTCGGCTGTTGACAAGAGCGATTCTACCAACAGTGACGACGACACGACTAGCTCCAGCAAGAATCAAAAGGGTGGCAAGTCTAAGCTTCCTGACAGCGACGATTCGCCTGCAAACGATGACTCCGCGGCTGATGAGTCCAGCTCTTCCAATGGTGGCGATGATACAACTGGCAAGAACGATACTGCTGCCGAGGGAAATGATGCTGCTGGTGCTGATGAGCCTGCAAACGATGGCTCTTCTGCTGCTGATTCCGATACCATGGGTACTACTGGTACGGAGGGAAGCACAGGTGATGAAATCGGAGAGAATGCCGACACCGGCGACAGCACTGCAGCCAATGCCAGCGATGACACGGCCGCTGACAACAGCATCCCCGACAGCAATGGTACAGCTAAGGATGGTGATGACGAGATTCCGCAGAGCTCCGCGCCGTCCATCCCTGATGCTGCTGAGACCGGCACTGCCGATTCTGGGTCATGCACCCACGGCGCAATGGAGTGCACTTCTGGGAACTCTGGCTACAAGGTTTGCCTGTACGGAAAGTGGAATGCGGAAGTGCCTTGCGCTGCTGGAACAAAGTGCAAGAGCTCTGGTGGCAGCGTCACCTGCGGGTGGGCTTAGGGATCGGCAAAGCGCAGCGAGCATATATACACCATTAGATGAATATTACTATGAATACAGTGCTTATATCTATATTGTGTTGTAGCGAATGCGGTTCAAAGAGTGGTTGGTATGGTAAACCTTGACCCCTGCGCCCAACGCCATATAGACCTACAAGGACCACCTGCTGCCAAATACAACTCGCTGAACCAGTTTCCATACCAGTGGGGCTGATTTGCAGACGCCGGATACCAAGTCTCCCAATGGATCCGACGCACAATCTGCTCCAGGGGTAGCAATAAGGCTATTCTAGGTGTATTCTAATTGCCCACTACCTCTTTTTAACAAAGCGTCTTTGTGGTGGGCGCATGTGAAGGGTCAGCATAGTTAGCGGCATTGTCCTTACATCACGCTTGATTTTCCTCGGGATCCACGCCGCTATTCTCTGTCGTCCTGGTAAAGGGAAAATGCGCCAAGCGCAGAGCAGGCAAGCTGCTGCAAAAGAGGCCGAGTGATCTGTCCACATTCGCGAACGGCGCTGCAATGAGCCCATCATTCGCAAAGGCGAGCATCACCCACATTGTCCGCCACGCAGGAGCTGGATCCGATTCGCTCTGGCAACCCGCTCTCTTTGCAGCATCCCATTCGACTCTGTGGGCTCAAAGCCACGGCTCATCTCAGTCCATAAAAGCAAGCGGTGGTCCAAGGTCTACACCTGTTGGCTCACCATCTCTCCCGCATCCTTTCCTCTGTACGCTGGTCGTGCATAGCATACACTTTTAACGACAACCTTCTGTTCATTCTTCTAACGCCCACCTGCAAGCATGAGGCTCTTTACCTGTGTCGCTGCTGTTGCTGTATTTGCTGCTTCCACTGCAGCCCACGCATCACTCAAGTTCCCATGCCCACGCTACTCGCCGTTCGGTCAGGACTGCCCACCGATTCCTGCTGGCCAGTCAGCCGATAGTGGCATCAACGCTCCAATCAGCTCCATGACGCTAGGCGAAAAGAAACCGCTCTGCAAGTATACCACTCCCTTTGGCTCGCCGTCGGCAACCTGGACTGCTGGTCAGTCTGTTACCGTCAGCTTCCATGAAAACATCGCGGCACACTCTGGGGGACATGGCCAGTTCTCAATCTCGTATGACAGCGGCCAGACATTTGCTGTGCTTCATGAGGTGCTGCGCTACATGTTTATTGGATCCAAGCCCTCAGGACTAACGAACACGGCGTCTGTTATGAGCTACACATTCACTTTGCCTCAGGATCTGCCGAGCTCCGACAAGGCTGTGTTCTCGTGGTCCTGGGTCAATGCCTCGGGAAACCGCGAGTTCTATATGAACTGCGCTGATGTGGCCATCAAGGGTGGATCGTCGTCGTCGTACACCGGGAAGGAGATGACCATTGCCAACTATCCAGGCTATCCGAGCATCCCCGAGTTCAACGGCAACTACGATACAGGAATTGATCTTTACAGCGGCGCAAAGCAAATCACTGTCGGTCCCAGTGGTGGTTCAGGAACTGGGACCACTGGTAATTACACCAGCCCAAACCCGGCTACCGGCTCAACTGCTCCGGCTTCACCAGGCCAGCCATCCCCAGCCCAAAGTTCAATGGATCAGTCTCTGCCATCCCAAGGTGCTCCAGTCCCTTCGTTCGGCCAAGGTTCCTCGATTTCTTCTCCAGCTCAGGACTCTGCAACCCCCATGTCCGCAGTCCAAGGTGCCTCGGCTCCTGCAACTACACCCCTGGGTACTGTGGTTCCCACAGCCCCAGTCCAAGGCCCTGCAGCTCCCACGTCCTCTGCACCCGCGTACATGCAGCCATCCAATACGCAGGCTTACTAGTAGTTTCGCTCACCATTGCTCTCGATACTGATTGTCCACCAATGCGTGCCCCATTGCTTGCACTACCAATGTCTGCCAGATGTGATGAATATATAACATATGTCTGACTCATGGGTGGCAATGTTGACTATCAAATGGAAGGGTTTTTTTTGGAGATTGTCCGCAATACCCATCCTGCCATTTGCAACCTGGAAGCAGCTATTGCAGAACACGCTACATGCAATTCTGCACTGCCCCATACTCAAACAAATATCCTGGCCGTCTTATCACCCTCGTGTTGCCAGGCAACATTCTTTTTCTCCTCTCGTAGCTTTTATTCTTGGTGCTGAGCAGTCGGGCGCCAGTGCTTGCTACGATATCCACACACTCTTTCTACCTGGGTGCTAGTGCTGTAGACTGGCCATGCGTTAGTTTTGTGCGGGAAAAGCAGCAGAGAGTACGCCGAGATACACTTCAAATGACGGCCCAAACACAGCTCGTTGGGCAATTAATCTGCTGAGGCATCTGATCGCCATCGCCATGCCGGGATTAGCAAGGCCATGCAAAGCCACTTACCTAGTCTTTGTGGGACCAGCCCGCCTCTCCTAATTTCCAACCCCGAAGGGCGATCGCCGCTATAAATAACCTCACCGACCCACGCGGCCGGCAAAGGTTGCAGACCGCATGGTTTCCCACATCTGAAAAGGGGGTAAGGACAAGGTGCTCTATTTTTGGGGGCACACCACACTGCAAAGATCTGTTCATTACGGTGCTGCTTGGCACATAAACGAGAACGAGTGATCTCACATTCCCGCTCAATCACAATTCTCCTTATCATTTACCCAATGCCCACACCCCTCCCCACTTCATCGCCCCGTATATTCTCACCCCATCTCCTTGTGCCTCCCTCCTGCTCTACAAAATGCTATTTGCCAAGTCCCTTTCGCTTGCCTCACTTTGTGCTGCTGCCATTGCCGCACCGTTTGCTTCCACACTCAGTGAGGCAAGCAGCCAAAACGTACAGACCTCGTCCGCCTCTGCCGAGTGCTTCGATGGCTACATGAAGTGTGCTGCTGACGGAATCAACTACAGCTACTGCCTTGATGGCCAGTGGCTGCCAGGACGCCCATGCGACTACGGCACTAGATGCGTGCAGTACGGCACCGCTGTATCCTGCAACCGCATCTAAAATCAGTGCTCTAGTCGATGCTTGCTAAAGAAAATGTCCTAGAAGTTGACATGGTTTCATGAATACGCTTGTTAAATACACTTGTCCGAAACCTGTCCGATGATGAGCCGATGTACGAAGGATACCAATGCTGACAACGCCTGTTAACCTAGGGAATAAATGGTTATCCAGTATACGAAGAAACAACCCCTCAAAAGTATGACTGAGGGGAACAAGGAGGCTGATCGTCTGCCTGGGTCTTTGTACCTGCGCATTTCGGCCTTGCTCATGGTGGCGCAGAGGACTCCAGACCCTGAATGCCAACAACGTCAACCATATACCATGCAGCAAAAGTTGCCTATGTACTGGTATTTAGCTGCCAAAATCCCTGCTCACTGGAAAACTAATGCGTAACATTGCTCGGCAGGCACTTGCTGTAAAGATGTGGATAAGGACGTTGGGTGGCATCGCATATGCAAAATTGCACCCAAGTATACCTGGAATTAGCTGTATGTAGGCTAACTCGCTGAGAAATTGATTAAATTGGCAACGCATCCAGTATCACTCATCATGGTGCAGATTCCCAAATGTGTTGTGTTGACATCAACAGGTTCGAGTACCGGTTTTGACCCTGACACCGGCCATCTCCGGTTTAAAAGCGCGAAAACCATGCTTGTTTCTAAGCAAATCCACACCTTGTGCATATTTGCCTCAGGAGAATTCACTCAGATTTTCCAGCCATGTGGTGCCTGCCACATGGTGGTGATTTCCACTGCCTTCTAGTCACTCCGCTAGCGGACTATTTTCCCACTCGTCAACAACATCGTGACCTCCGTTAAGCACGTTCATGGCCCGTATATCAGCCCGTCTGTAGATCACGATTTCTTTCTTTTTTGCACTTCTATGTGGTCTGGCATGTAGTCCCGAATAAACCGACGCCATTTATTAACTAAAGGCCGCGACACAATTCGCTATTGCCAACTTTCAAACAGGAAATGGTTTTGGTGAAACATTCAACCTTAGTGGCCGAAGGGGAGCTGCAGTTTGTACTCTTCAAGTTGCTTCTTTATCCTGGAGGCTGTCAGTACAGCTCAATCCGTACTATAAATACCGGCTCTCATGGACAACCACAAAGGAACTCCTCACTCATAGCTCCCTACGCTCCTCCTTTAATACGCGCTATACTTACCCCTCCATTTTAGGCTGGTCCTAACCCCGCTACACCACTACTTCACGGAATAATTTTTTATAGCAAAATGCTGCTCAAGATCTCGTCCATTATTGCTCTTGCCACCGCTGCCGCCGCGCACATGACGTTCATCCAGCCGTACGCGCGCTACTGCCCAGATAGTGGTTGTCCGAAGCCACCTGCTGGAGAGCAGGTTGACTACGACATGACCACCTCCATCGGAAGTGAGGGAACCGCGGTCAGCCCTATCTGCAAGCATACCAAACCGTATGACAACCCTGTGGCCACTTGGACCGCAGGATCAACTGTCCCTGTCAAGTTCTCACCTGGAAATGGCCACAGTGGAGGTCACTGTGAGTTCTCAATCTCGTACGATGGTGGGAAGACCTTTGTTGTGCTGAAGCAGGTGCTCAAGTACTGCTTCTACAGCGGTCCTGCAAATACTGATACTCCGTCTGTGTTGGACTTCAATGTTGAGTTGCCTGCCAACCTGCCTGGATCTAACAAGGCTGTGTTTGCATGGACATGGGTCAATGCATCCGGCAACCGCGAGTACTACATGAACTGTGCTGATATCGCAATTGTCGGTGGTGCTGGGTCTTTCACTGGCAAGCAGATGACTATCGCCAATTATCCTGGATATCCTACTATCCCAGAGTTCCTGGGTAATTATAACACCGGTATCCAGTACTACAACAATGGTACTCAGGTGACGGTGTCGGGTCCTGGCTACAATGGCTCAGGTGGTGGCTCGACTACCTCGACCACCTCAACCACCCGTACTACATCCTCTGCTCCTGCTCCCTCGACAACCACGACTGTGACCCCTCCTGTCACCACGTCAACTACCTTCTGCCTCCTCCTGCTACCACCTCGACCTCGGGAGGTGGCTCGTGCTCGAGCAACACCTACCAGTGCACGGCTGACAAGTCTGGCTACCAGGTGTGCCTTAACGGAGCCTGGAGCGGTACCCAGGCATGTGCTGCTGGTACTGTCTGTGTCCAGAGCGGCGCCAACGTCTACTGCAGCTGGGCATGATATATTCGTGTTGCAACTACCACCAAGCAGCTACTGTGTCAACCCTGGTCGCTAAAGAGGTAATAAATAGATATACTGAAGGAAACAAATCGCTTAGTTTTTATTCTTAACATCGTGATGATTGTTGTATATGGTTGACCATTGCGGGGGGCGGGTCCGGGAGTCCCCCTTGGCGCCACCACCATAGGACAAGGCCGATGGAAAACGCGAATAAGATTACATAACGCAGGGGCATACCTACAAGCTGACCAGGACAGAACAACAGGCCTTCCTTCTTCCCCTCAGTCAATTTTCCGGCAGGAATGATAAGTTATTATTGTTCCCATATATTCGATATAACCAACTCATTTCCCCAACGATTTAACCACTGACTGACAGCCTGATTGCTAATTTAGATATTTTAGTGCAGTGAAGTTTCGCTTTACACTAATTTGATACCAAAATAATTTAATTATGGCTATAGTGGTTGGCAATCTAGGATCCATAGTTTTCAATCTGTTATGTTGCGAGGACAGTACTGCTACCACTCTTTGGTAGAAGTTCATGGATAGACAGTAATCGTGGTTGCGTTCTGGTAGTACTCCATCCCCCGTGTTGAAGTTGCCCATGAATTCGGGAACTGTAGGATATCCAGGGTAATTGAGGATCGTCATCGCCTTTCCACTAAGAGACGGAGATTCTCCTGTGATGGCAATGTCAGCGCAGTTCTGGTAAAACTCTCGGTTGCCGATGGCATTGACCCATGTCCATGAGAAAATGCACCGAGTCTGACCCTGGTGCATCCACAGGAAGGGTGAATGTGTAGTTTCTAATCTCACGGTTGCTGCTGTCGTAGAAGCAGTGACCCATCACCTGGTGGATGACGACAAAGTTTGTACCTCCATCATAAGACAATGAGAATTCACAGTGGCCACCACCATGTGCCGATCCATGTTGCTCAAACTGGACTGTGACGTCCTGGCCAGCAACCCAAGTAGGCAGCTGGAGTTGGCCATGGTGTCTTGTATTTGCAGAGACGGCTGTAGGATGTTGCCGTTGGAGGCAATGGGCGAATTTTCGTTGTAGTCGCTTGTACAGCCAGGTGGCAGCTCGGGGCAAGCAATTCCGTTAGCGTTATAGCGCGGGCATGGACTGATGAGATCCATATGTGCCAGGGAAGTTGCAACTAACGCAGCAAGGATTAAGATGAAGCTAGTGTACATAACTGTCTGCAGGCGTAATACACCAACGAATTGTAAGAGTGGAAAGGAAGGCAACATGTACAAGAGTGTACTTGCAAATGGTGAGCTCTTTATCTGGCACATTTATAGCGTGGAAATGACTTGGTTTTGCCGAGTAGAACCTTGGCTCCAATTGGGGTTTCCAGAGCAGGATCATGAGTTCCAATCAACCTTTTGCACTGTGTGGGCTCAGATCACCGGACCGGCCCACCCATCGGCAACAATGGCATTTATTTATTAGTTGGCACCATGAGGTTCCAACAATATAGCGATCTCGAGCTGGACCTATCTGTACTGCGGCATGAACACAGTACTGACGGTATGTGCAATGATTTTTTTCGAAGAGTTCAGGCCATATTGGCGCATCTATGAGCTACCAGCTTAGTTGAGCTGGTGCGGGAAACAGGTGATAAGAAATCATGCCAGGCTCGCTAAACTCCTCTTCCACTCAGTCGTGATGAGGAGTAGGTCCATGCATGTGACGGCTAAGAGCGAATCATATAATTTGATGTTGGTAATCACAGCTAATTTTGTATTTCCGTATTCTCAACCAAGCCATAGTACAAACTACGCACTGTCAACACATGCGATATTTGACTATGTGCTACGTGCATTTTGCCAGGAAGCAGCTATTGTCAGGCAGCCCCACAAAGCCGCTGGTGAATGAAGTTGTAAGGCACTGAAATCAACGCGACTAAATATAGTATTTGGTTCGCAGTCTATTTTGGCCGGTGCAGCTGGAGCATGGGATGTTCATATTGTGACAAGAGCATGGGGGCTTTAGCAAGACCACAAAGTCCCATCCTTTGCGGTCTCAGACTGGCACGATCTTGGGTATAAAGTGCAACGCAGAGGAGTGGCCCTTGCCTTGAGAAGTGCTGATTCAATACCGCTCCTTTCCTTCTATTCCCTTCTTTACCTTTTACGCATTATAG